>NW_027190519.1:0-35145 GCF_040958095.1 Procambarus clarkii
TACCTAGCAGTAAATAGGTACCTGGGATTTAAACAGCTGTTATGGGCTGCTTCCTCTGTGTGTGTGTGTGTGTGTGTGTGTGTGTGTGTGTTGTGTGTGTGTGTGTGTGTGTGTGTGTGTGTGTGTGTGTGTGTGTGTACTCACCTATTAGTGCTTGCGGGGTTGAGCTATGGTTCTTTGGTCCCACCTCTCAACTGTCAATCAACTGGTGTACAGATTCCTGAGCCTACTGGGCTCTATCATATCTACATTTGAAACTGTGTATGGAGTCAGCCTCCACGACATCACTGCCTAATGCATTCCATCCGTTAACTACTCTGACACTGAAAAAGTTCCTTCTAACGTCTCTGTGGCTCATGTGGGTACTCAGTTTCCACCTGTGTCCCCTTGTTTGCGTCCCACCAGTGTTGAATAGTTTAATTCTTGTTTACCCGGTCGATTCCTCTGAGGGTTGTGTAGGTTATGATCATGTCTCCCCTTACTCTTCTGTCTTACCAGTGTCGTAAGGTGCATTTCCCGCAGCCTTTCCTCGTAACTCATGCCTCTGAGTTCTGGGACTAGTCTAGTGGCATACCTTTGGACTTTTTCCTGCTTCATCTTGTGCTTGACAAGATACGGGCTCCATGCTGGGGCCGCATACTCCAGGATTGGTCTTACATATGTGGTTTACAAGATTCTGAATGATTCCTTACACAGGTTCCTGAAGGCTGTTCTGATGTTAGGCAGTCTCGCATATGCCGCAGACGTTATCTTTTTATGTGGGCTTCAGGAGACAGGTTTGGTGTGATATCAACTCCTAGATCTTTCTCTCAGTCCGTTTCATTAAGTTCTTCATCTCCTATTCTGTATCCTGTGTCTGGCCTCCTGTTTCCAGTGTGTGTGTGTGTGTGTGTGTGTGTGTGTGTGTGTGTGTGTGTGTGTGTGTGTGTGTGTGTGTGTGTGTGTGTGTGTGTGTGTGTGTGTGTGTGTGTGCGTGTGTGTGTGTGTGTGTGTGGTGTGTTTGTGAGAAATAAATGTAGTTGATATAAAAGAGGGAAAAATACATTTGTTAGAAAGGCGGGGTCCAAGAGCTAATAACTCGATTTTGCAGACACAAATAATAAATACAAGGAATAAATACACACACACACATTAGTTGATAAAGGACTGTTTTGTGTGTATACCTATGTATACTATTGTCAGGAGCGACAGACAAGTGCAGCTATGTGTGTTTATGTGTACCTGCAATTGGACTGACATGTGTACGGTAATTATCTGTGTGTTAATTGTAAAAGGAACATATTAGTGAATGTTTTTTTATGTAAATTGAATGACATATATACATGTACGCGTGTTTAGTGTTACTGTAATTATAATGTTAGCGTGTGTACGTTTGAAGACATAGTGTCCCATCATTGTCACATTTTTGTTACATGTTTACTATTGTCAGGAGCGACAGACAAGGTGCAGCTATGTGTGTCTATGTGTCCCTGCAATTGACTGACACGTGTATGGTAATTATTCTATGTGTCCATTGTTAAAGGAACATATTAGTGAATGTTTATTTATGTAAATTGATTGACATATATACGTGTACGCGTGTTTAGTGGTACTGTAATTTACATACTTAACCGGTTTATGTTTGAATTAAATAGTATCCCATCATTGTCTCATTTTTTGCTACTATTTTGCTGTTCATTCTCAATCTCTCTGACTCCCGAGGACCATTTGTGCTCATGTGTGTTTATTGAAGGAAAATAATCATATTTTGTTTACAAAATAACTTGTACTTATTTTGCAAAAAAATTTTTTCAAAGAAAAGGTAATTTTCTAGTAAGCATTTATTTTTCTAACATACAAGTCAGTTACTCACTACCTTACAGCAGTCACGAGCACTTTTGTTACTATCTCTTTACAGCGTCTTTTGCATAAATACCCTATCTTAACAAATTCAATCATTAAATTCATAACTGGCAACCCCCTCGCCCCCCTCCCCCACAGGTCCAAAGCCACCAAGTGACTAACCCCACACCAACTCCCCAACCCAGGAAGCATCATTCCTTTCCCCTAACCTCTCCCAAATTATGTTTTTGACGAGTACACGCACTACGGGGCCTGACAGCTGAGTAGACAGCGCTCTCAACTCGTAATCCTAGCGTCCGTGTTCGATCCTCCGGTGATGGCAGAAACGAAACTGGGCAGTTTTTTCACCCTGTTGTTCCTGTTACCTAGCAGTAAATAGGTACCTGGGATTTAAACAGCTGTTATGGGCTGCTTCCTCTGTGTGTGTGTGTGTGTGTGTGTGTGTGTGTGTGTGTGTGTGTGTGTGTGTGTGTGTGTGTGTGTGTGTGTGTGTGTACTCACCTATTAGTGCTTGCGGGGTTGAGCTATGGTTCTTTGGTCCCACCTCTCAACTGTCAATCAACTGGTGTACAGATTCTGAGCCTACTGGGCTCTATCATATCTACATTTGAAACTGTGTATGGAGTCAGCCTCCACGACATCACTGCCTAATGCATTCCATCCGTTAACTACTCTGACACTGAAAAAGTTCCTTCTAACGTCTCTGTGGCTCATGTGGGTACTCAGTTTCCACCTGTGTCCCCTTGTTTGCGTCCCACCAGTGTTGAATAATTAATCCTTGTTTACCCGGTCGATTCCTCTGAGGGTTGTGTAGGTTATGATCATGTCTCCCCTTACTCTTCTGTCTTCCAGTGTCGTAAGGTGCATTTCCCGCAGCCTTTCCTCGTAACTCATGCCTCTGAGTTCTGGGACTAGTCTAGTGGCATACCTTTGGACTTTTCCTGCTTCATCTTGTGCTTGACAAGATACGGGCTCCATGCTGGGGCCGCATACTCCAGGATTGGTCTTACATATGTGGTTTACAAGATTCTGAATGATTCCTTACACAGGTTCCTGAAGGCTGTTCTGATGTTAGGCAGTCTCGCATATGCCGCAGACGTTATTCTTTTATGTGGGCTTCAGGAGACAGGTTTGGTGTGATATCAACTCTAGATCTTTCTCTCAGTCCGTTTCATTAAGTTCTTCATCTCCTATTCTGTATCCTGTGTCTGGCCTCCTGTTTCCAGTGTGTGTGTGTGTGTGTGTGTGGTGTGTGTGTGTGTGTGTGTGTGTGTGTGTGTGTGTGTGTGTGTGGTGTGTGTGTGTGTGTGTGTGTGCGTGGGTGTGTGTGTGTGGTGTGTGTGTTTGTGAGAAATAAATGTAGTTGATATAAAAGAGGAAAAATACATTTTGTTAGAAAGGCGGGGTCCAAGAGCTAATAACTCGATTTTGCAGACACAAATAATAAATACAAGGAATAAATACACACACACACATTAGTTGATAAAGGACTGTTTTGTGTGTATACCTATGTATACTATTGTCAGGAGCGACAGACAAGTGCAGCTATGTGTGTTTATGTGTACCTGCAATTGGACTGACATGTGTACGGTAATTATCTGTGTGTTAATTGTAAAAGGAACATATTAGTGAATGTTTTTTATGTAAATTGAATGACATATATACATGTACGCGTGTTTAGTGTTACTGTAATTTATAATGTTAGCGTGTGTACGTTTGAATGACATAGTGTCCCATCATTGTCACATTTTTTGTTACATGTTTACTATTGTCAGGAGCGACAGACAAGTGCAGCTATGTGTGTCTATGTGTCCCTGCAATTGGACTGACACGTGTATGGTAATTATCTATGTGTCCATTGTTAAAGGAACATATTAGTGAATGTTTATTTATGTAAATTGATTGACATATATACGTGTACGCGTGTTTAGTGGTACTGTAATTTACATACTTAACCGGTTTATGTTTGAATTAAATAGTATCCCATCATTGTCTCATTTTTTGCTACTATTTTGCTGTTCATTCTCAATCTCTCTGACTCCCGAGGACCATTTGTGCTCATGTGTGTTTATTGAAGGAAAATAATCATATTTTGTTTACAAAATAACTTGTACTTATTTTGCAAAAAAATGTTTTCAAAGAAAAGGTAATTTTCTAGTAAGCATTTATTTTTCTAACATACAAGTCAGTTACTCACTACCTTACAGCAGTCACGAGCACTTTTGTTACTATCTCTTTACAGCGTCTTTTGCATAAATACCCTATCTTAACAAAGTCAATCATTAAATTCATAACTGGCAACCCCCTCGCCCCCCTCCCCCACAGGTCCAAAGCCACCAAGTGACTAACCCCACACCAACTCCCCAACCCAGGAAGCATCATTCCTTTCCCCTAACCTCTCCCAAATTATGTTTTTGACGAGTACACGCACTACGGGGCCTGACAGCTGAGTAGACAGCGCTCTCAACTCGTAATCCTAGCGTCCGTGTTCGATCCTCCGGTGATGGCAGAAACGAAACTGGGCAGTTTCTTTCACCCTGTTGTTCCTGTTACCTAGCAGTAAATAGGTACCTGGGATTTAAACAGCTGTTATGGGCTGCTTCCTCTGTGTGTGTGTGTGTGTGTGTGTGTGTGTGTGTGTGTGTGTGTGTGTGTGTGTGTGTGTGTGTGTGTGTGTGTGTGTGTGTACTCACCTATTAGTGCTTGCGGGGGTTGAGCTATGGTTCTTTGGTCCCACCTCTCAACTGTCAATCAACTGGTGTACAGATTCCTGAGCCTACTGGGCTCTATCATATCTACATTTGAAACTGTGTATGGAGTCAGCCTCCACGACATCACTGCCTAATGCATTCCATCCGTTAACTACTCTGACACTGAAAAAGTTCCTTCTAACGTCTCTGTGGCTCATGTCGGTACTCAGTTTCCATCTGTGTCCCCTTGTTTGCGTCCCACCAGTGTTGAATAGTTAATCCTTGTTTACCCGGTCGATTCCTCTGAGGGTTGTGTAGGTTATGATCATGTCTCCCCTTACTCTTCTGTCTTCCAGTGTCGTAAGGTGCATTTCCCGCAGCCTTTCCTCGTAACTCATGCCTCTTAGTTCTGGGACTAGTCTAGTGGCATACCTTTGGACTTTTTCCTGCTTCATCTTGTGCTTGACAAGATACGGGCTCCATGCTGGGGCCGCATACTCCAGGATTGGTCTTACATATGTGGTGTACAAGATTCTGAATGATTCCTTACACAGGTTCCTGAAGGCTGTTCTGATGTTAGGCAGTCTCGCATATGCCGCAGACGTTATTCTTTTTATGTGGGCTTCAGGAGACAGGTTTGGTGTGATATCAACTCCTAGATCTTTCTCTCAGTCCGTTTCATTAAGTTCTTCATCTCCTATTCTGTATCCTGTGTCTGGCCTCCTGTTTCCAGTGTGTGTGTGTGTGTGTGTGTGTGTGTGTGTGTGTGTGTGTGTGTGTGTGTGTGTGTGTGTGCGTGTGTGTGTGTGTGTGTGTGTGTGTTTGTGAGAAATAAATGTAGTTGATATAAAAGAGGAAAAATACATTTGTTAGAAAGGCGGGGTCCAAGAGCTAATAACTCGATTTTGCAGACACAAATAATAAATACAAGGAATAAATACACACACACACATTAGTTGATAAAGGACTGTTTTGTGTGTATACCTATGTATACTATTGTCAGGAGCGACAGACAAGTGCAGCTATGTGTGTTTATGTGTACCTGCAATTGGACTGACATGTGTACGGTAATTATCTGTGTGTTAATTGTAAAAGGAACATATTAGTGAATGTTTTTTTATGTAAATTGAATGACATATATACATGTACGCGTGTTTAGTGTTACTGTAATTTATAATGTTAGCGTGTGTTCGTTTGAATGACATAGTGTCCCATCATTGTCACATTTTTTGTTACATGTTTACTATTGTCAGGAGCGACAGACAAGTGCAGCTATGTGTGTCTATGTGTCCCTGCAATTGGACTGACACGTGTATGGTAATTATCTATGTTTCCATTGTTAAAGGAACATATTAGTGAATGTTTATTTATGTAAATTGATTGACATATATACGTGTACGCGTGTTTAGTGGTACTGTAATTTACATACTTAACCGGTTTATGTTTGAATTAAATAGTATCCCATCATTGTCTCATTTTTTGCTACTATTTTGCTGTTCATTCTCAATCTCTCTGACTCCCGAGGACCATTTGTGCTCATGTGTGTTTATTGAAGGAAAATAATCATATTTTGTTTACAAAATAACTTGTACTTATTTTGCAAAAAAATGTTTTCAAAGAAAAGGTAATTTTCTAGTAAGCATTTATTTTTCTAACATACAAGTCAGTTACTCACTACCTTACAGCAGTCACGAGCACTTTTGTTACTATCTCTTTACAGCGTCTTTTGCATAAATACCCTATCTTAACAAATTCAATCATTAAATTCATAACTGGCAACCCCCTCGCCCCCCTCCCCCACAGGTCCAAAGCCACCAAGTGACTAACCCCACACCAACTCCCCAACCCAGGAAGCATCATTCCTTTCCCCTAACCTCTCCCAAATTATGTTTTTGACGAGTACACGCACTACGGGGCCTGACAGCTGAGTAGACAGCGCTCTCAACTCGTAATCCTAGCGTCCGTGTTCGATCCTCCGGTGATGGCAGAAACGAAACTGGGCAGTTTCTTTCACCCTGTTGTTCCTGTTACCTAGCAGTAAATAGGTACCTGGGATTTAAACAGCTGTTATGGGCTGCTTCCTCTGTGTGTGTGTGTGTGTGTGTGTGTGTGTGTGTGTGTGTGTGTGTGTGTGTGTGTGTGTGTGTGTGTGTGTGTGTGTGTGTGTACTCACCTATTAGTGCTTGCGGGGGTTGAGCTATGGTTCTTTGGTCCCACCTCTCAACTGTCAATCAACTGGTGTACAGATTCCTGAGCCTACTGGGCTCTATCATATCTACATTTGAAACTGTGTATGGAGTCAGCCTCCACGACATCACTGCCTAATGCATTCCATCCGTTAACTACTCTGACACTGAAAAAGTTCCTTCTAACGTCTCTGTGGCTCATGTGGGTACTCAGTTTCCACCTGTGTCCCCTTGTTTGCGTCCCACCAGTGTTGAATAGTTAATCCTTGTTTACCCGGTCGATTCCTCTGAGGGTTGTGTAGGTTATGATCATGTCTCCCCTTACTCTTCTGTCTTCCAGTGTCGTAAGGTGCATTTCCCGCAGCCTTTCCTCGTAACTCATGCCTCTTAGTTCTGGGACTAGTCTAGTGGCATACCTTTGGACTTTTTCCTGCTTCATCTTGTGCTTGACAAGATACGGGCTCCATGCTGGGGCCGCATACTCCAGGATTGGTCTTACATATGTGGTTTACAAGATTCTGAATGATTCCTTACACAGGTTCCTGAAGGCTGTTCTGATGTTAGGCAGTCTCGCATATGCCGCAGACGTTATTCTTTTTATGTGGGCTTCAGGAGACAGGTTTGGTGTGATATCAACTCCTAGATCTTTCTCTCAGTCCGTTTCATTAAGTTCTTCATCTCCTATTCTGTATCCTGTGTCTGGCCTCCTGTTTCCAGTGTGTGTGTGTGTGTGTGTGTGTGTGTGTGTGTGTGTGTGTGTGTGTGTGTGTGTGTGTGTGTGTGTGTGTGTGTGTGTGTGTGTGTGTGCGTGTGTGTGTGTGTGTGTGTGTGTGTTTGTGAGAAATAAATGTAGTTGATATAAAAGAGGAAAAATACATTTGTTAGAAAGGCGGGGTCCAAGAGCTAATAACTCGATTTTGCAGACACAAATAATAAATACAAGGAATAAATACGCACACACACATTAGTTGATAAAGGACTGTTTTGTGTGTATACCTATGTATACTATTGTCAGGAGCGACAGACAAGTGCAGCTATGTGTGTTTATGTGTACCTGCAATTGGACTGACATGTGTACGGTAATTATCTGTGTGTTAATTGTAAAAGGAACATATTAGTGAATGTTTTTTTATGTAAATTGAATGACATATATACATGTACGCGTGTTTAGTGTTACTGTAATTTATAATGTTAGCGTGTGTACGTTTGAATGACATAGTGTCCCATCATTGTCACATTTTTTGTTACATGTTTACTATTGTCAGGAGCGACAGACAAGTGCAGCTATGTGTGTCTATGTGTCCCTGCAATTGGACTGACACGTGTATGGTAATTATCTATGTGTCCATTGTTAAAGGAACATATTAGTGAATGTTTATTTATGTAAATTGATTGACATATATACGTGTACGCGTGTTTAGTGGTACTGTAATTTACATACTTAACCGGTTTATGTTTGAATTAAATAGTATCCCATCATTGTCTCATTTTTTGCTACTATTTTGCTGTTCATTCTCAATCTCTCTGACTCCCGAGGACCATTTGTGCTCATGTGTGTTTATTGAAGGAAAATAATCATATTTTGTTTACAAAATAACTTGTACTTATTTTGCAAAAAAATGTTTTCAAAGAAAAGGTAATTTTCTAGTAAGCATTTATTTTTCTAACATACAAGTCAGTTACTCACTACCTTACAGCAGTCACGAGCACTTTTGTTACTATCTCTTTACAGCGTCTTTTGCATAAATACCCTATCTTAACAAATTCAATCATTAAATTCATAACTGGCAACCCCCTCGCCCCCCTCCCCCACAGGTCCAAAGCCACCAAGTGACTAACCCCACACCAACTCCCCAACCCAGGAAGCATCATTCCTTTCCCCTAACCTCTCCCAAATTATGTTTTTGACGAGTACACGCACTACGGGGCCTGACAGCTGAGTAGACAGCGCTCTCAACTCGTAATCCTAGCGTCCGTGTTCGATCCTCCGGTGATGGCAGAAACGAAACTGGGCAGTTTCTTTCACCCTGTTGTTCCTGTTACCTAGCAGTAAATAGGTACCTGGGATTTAAACAGCTGTTATGGGCTGCTTCCTCTGTGTGTGTGTGTGTGTGTGTGTGTGTGTGTGTGTGTGTGTGTGTGTGTGTGTGTGTGTGTGTGTGTGTGTACTCACCTATTAGTGCTTGCGGGGTTGAGCTATGGTTCTTTGGTCCCACCTCTCAACTGTCAATCAACTGGTGTACAGATTCCTGAGCCTACTGGGCTCTATCATATCTACATTTGAAACTGTGTATGGAGTCAGCCTCCACGACATCACTGCCTAATGCATTCCATCCGTTAACTACTCTGACACTGAAAAAGTTCCTTCTAACGTCTCTGTGGCTCATGTGGGTACTCAGTTTCCACCTGTGTCCCCTTGTTTGCGTCCCACCAGTGTTGAATAGTTAATCCTTGTTTACCCGGTCGATTCCTCTGAGGGTTGTGTAGGTTATGATCATGTCTCCCCTTACTCTTCTGTCTTCCAGTGTCGTAAGGTGCATTTCCCGCAGCCTTTCCTCGTAACTCATGCCTCTGAGTTCTGGGACTAGTCTAGTGGCATACCTTTGGACTTTTTCCTGCTTCATCTTGTGCTTGACAAGATACGGGCTCCATGCTGGGGCCGCATACTCCAGGATTGGTCTTACATATGTGGTTTACAAGATTCTGAATGATTCCTTACACAGGTTCCTGAAGGCTGTTCTGATGTTAGGCAGTCTCGCATATGCCGCAGACGTTATTCTTTTTATGTGGGCTTCAGGAGACAGGTTTGGTGTGATATCAACTCCTAGATCTTTCTCTCAGTCCGTTTCATTAAGTTCTTCATCTCCTATTCTGTATCCTGTGTCTGGCCTCCTGTTTCCAGTGTGTGTGTGTGTGTGTGTGTGTGTGTGTGTGTGTGTGTGTGTGTGTGTGTGTGTGTGTGTGTGTGTGTGTGTGTGTGTGTGTGTGTGTGTGTGTGTGTGTGTGCGTGTGTGTGTGTGTGTGTGTGTGTTTGTGAGAAATAAATGTAGTTGATATAAAAGAGGAAAAATACATTTGTTAGAAAGGCGGGGTCCAAGAGCTAATAACTCGATTTTGCAGACACAAATAATAAATACAAGGAATAAATACACACACACACATTAGTTGATAAAGGACTGTTTTGTGTGTATACCTATGTATACTATTGTCAGGAGCGACAGACAAGTGCAGCTATGTGTGTTTATGTGTACCTGCAATTGGACTGACATGTGTACGGTAATTATCTGTGTGTTAATTGTAAAAGGAACATATTAGTGAATGTTTTTTTATGTAAATTGAATGACATATATACATGTACGCGTGTTTAGTGTTACTGTAATTTATAATGTTAGCGTGTGTACGTTTGAATGACATAGTGTCCCATCATTGTCACATTTTTTGTTACATGTTTACTATTGTCAGGAGCGACAGACAAGTGCAGCTATGTGTGTCTATGTGTCCCTGCAATTGGACTGACACGTGTATGGTAATTATCTATGTGTCCATTGTTAAAGGAACATATTAGTGAATGTTTATTTATGTAAATTGATTGACATATATACGTGTACGCGTGTTTAGTGGTACTGTAATTTACATACTTAACCGGTTTATGTTTGAATTAAATAGTATCCCATCATTGTCTCATTTTTTGCTACTATTTTGCTGTTCATTCTCAATCTCTCTGACTCCCGAGGACCATTTGTGCTCATGTGTGTTTATTGAAGGAAAATAATCATATTTTGTTTACAAAATAACTTGTACTTATTTTGCAAAAAAATGTTTTCAAAGAAAAGGTAATTTTCTAGTAAGCATTTATTTTTCTAACATACAAGTCAGTTACTCACTACCTTACAGCAGTCACGAGCACTTTTGTTACTATCTCTTTACAGCGTCTTTTGCATAAATACCCTATCTTAACAAATTCAATCATTAAATTCATAACTGGCAACCCCCTCGCCCCCCTCCCCCACAGGTCCAAAGCCACCAAGTGACTAACCCCACACCAACTCCCCAACCCAGGAAGCATCATTCCTTTCCCCTAACCTCTCCCAAATTATGTTTTTGACGAGTACACGCACTACGGGGCCTGACAGCTGAGTAGACAGCGCTCTCAACTCGTAATCCTAGCGTCCGTGTTCGATCCTCCGGTGATGGCAGAAACGAAACTGGGCAGTTTCTTTCACCCTGTTGTTCCTGTTACCTAGCAGTAAATAGGTACCTGGGATTTAAACAGCTGTTATGGGCTGCTTCCTCTGTGTGTGTGTGTGTGTGTGTGTGTGTGTGTGTGTGTGTGTGTGTGTGTGTGTGTGTGTGTGTGTGTGTGTGTGTACTCACCTATTAGTGCTTGCGGGGTTGAGCTATGGTTCTTTGGTCCCACCTCTCAACTGTCAATCAACTGGTGTACAGATTCCTGAGCCTACTGGGCTCTATCATATCTACATTTGAAACTGTGTATGGAGTCAGCCTCCACGACATCACTGCCTAATGCATTCCATCCGTTAACTACTCTGACACTGAAAAAGTTCCTTCTAACGTCTCTGTGGCTCATGTGGGTACTCAGTTTCCACCTGTGTCCCCTTGTTTGCGTCCCACCAGTGTTGAATAGTTAATCCTTGTTTACCCGGTCGATTCCTCTGAGGGTTGTGTAGGTTATGATCATGTCTCCCCTTACTCTTCTGTCTTCCAGTGTCGTAAGGTGCATTTCCCGCAGCCTTTCCTCGTAACTCATGCCTCTGAGTTCTGGGACTAGTCTAGTGGCATACCTTTGGACTTTTTCCTGCTTCATCTTGTGCTTGACAAGATACGGGCTCCATGCTGGGGCCGCATACTCCAGGATTGGTCTTACATATGTGGTTTACAAGATTCTGAATGATTCCTTACACAGGTTCCTGAAGGCTGTTCTGATGTTAGGCAGTCTCGCATATGCCGCAGACGTTATTCTTTTTATGTGGGCTTCAGGAGACAGGTTTGGTGTGATATCAACTCCTAGATCTTTCTCTCAGTCCGTTTCATTAAGTTCTTCATCTCCTATTCTGTATCCTGTGTCTGGCCTCCTGTTTCCAGTGTGTGTGTGTGTGTGTGTGTGTGTGTGTGTGTGTGTGTGTGTGTGTGTGTGTGTGTGTGTGTGTGTGTGTGTGTGTGTGTGTGTGTGTGTGTGTGTGTGTGTGCGTGTGTGTGTGTGTGTGTGTGTGTGTGTTTGTGAGAAATAAATGTAGTTGATATAAAAGAGGAAAAATACATTTGTTAGAAAGGCGGGGTCCAAGAGCTAATAACTCGATTTTGCAGACACAAATAATAAATACAAGGAATAAATACACACACACACATTAGTTGATAAAGGACTGTTTTGTGTGTATACCTATGTATACTATTGTCAGGAGCGACAGACAAGTGCAGCTATGTGTGTTTATGTGTACCTGCAATTGGACTGACATGTGTACGGTAATTATCTGTGTGTTAATTGTAAAAGGAACATATTAGTGAATGTTTTTTTATGTAAATTGAATGACATATATACATGTACGCGTGTTTAGTGTTACTGTAATTTATAATGTTAGCGTGTGTACGTTTGAATGACATAGTGTCCCATCATTGTCACATTTTTTGTTACATGTTTACTATTGTCAGGAGCGACAGACAAGTGCAGCTATGTGTGTCTATGTGTCCCTGCAATTGGACTGACACGTGTATGGTAATTATCTATGTGTCCATTGTTAAAGGAACATATTAGTGAATGTTTATTTATGTAAATTGATTGACATATATACGTGTACGCGTGTTTAGTGGTACTGTAATTTACATACTTAACCGGTTTATGTTTGAATTAAATAGTATCCCATCATTGTCTCATTTTTTGCTACTATTTTGCTGTTCATTCTCAATCTCTCTGACTCCCGAGGACCATTTGTGCTCATGTGTGTTTATTGAAGGAAAATAATCATATTTTGTTTACAAAATAACTTGTACTTATTTTGCAAAAAAATGTTTTCAAAGAAAAGGTAATTTTCTAGTAAGCATTTATTTTTCTAACATACAAGTCAGTTACTCACTACCTTACAGCAGTCACGAGCACTTTTGTTACTATCTCTTTACAGCGTCTTTTGCATAAATACCCTATCTTAACAAAGTCAATCATTAAATTCATAACTGGCAACCCCCTCGCCCCCCTCCCCCACAGGTCCAAAGCCACCAAGTGACTAACCCCACACCAACTCCCCAACCCAGGAAGCATCATTCCTTTCCCCTAACCTCTCCCAAATTATGTTTTTGACGAGTACACGCACTACGGGGCCTGACAGCTGAGTAGACAGCGCTCTCAACTCGTAATCCTAGCGTCCGTGTTCGATCCTCCGGTGATGGCAGAAACGAAACTGGGCAGTTTCTTTCACCCTGTTGTTCCTGTTACCTAGCAGTAAATAGGTACCTGGGATTTAAACAGCTGTTATGGGCTGCTTCCTCTGTGTGTGTGTGTGTGTGTGTGTGTGTGTGTGTGTGTGTGTGTGTGTGTGTGTGTGTGTGTGTGTGTGTGTACTCACCTATTAGTGCTTGCGGGGGTTGAGCTATGGTTCTTTGGTCCCACCTCTCAACTGTCAATCAACTGGTGTACAGATTCCTGAGCCTACTGGGCTCTATCATATCTACATTTGAAACTGTGTATGGAGTCAGCCTCCACGACATCACTGCCTAATGCATTCCATCCGTTAACTACCCTGACACTGAAAAAGTTCCTTCTAACGTCTCTGTGGCTCATGTGGGTACTCAGTTTCCATCTGTGTCCCCTTGTTTGCGTCCCACCAGTGTTGAATAGTTAATCCTTGTTTACCCGGTCGATTCCTCTGAGGGTTGTGTAGGTTATGATCATGTCTCCCCTTACTCTTCTGTCTTCCAGTGTCGTAAGGTGCATTTCCCGCAGCCTTTCCTCGTAACTCATGCCTCTTAGTTCTGGGACTAGTCTAGTGGCATACCTTTGGACTTTTTCCTGCTTCATCTTGTGCTTGACAAGATACGGGCTCCATGCTGGGGCCGCATACTCCAGGATTGGTCTTACATATGTGGTGTACAAGATTCTGAATGATTCCTTACACAGGTTCCTGAAGGCTGTTCTGATGTTAGGCAGTCTCGCATATGCCGCAGACGTTATTCTTTTTATGTGGGCTTCAGGAGACAGGTTTGGTGTGATATCAACTCCTAGATCTTTCTCTCAGTCCGTTTCATTAAGTTCTTCATCTCCTATTCTGTATCCTGTGTCTGGCCTCCTGTTTCCAGTGTGTGTGTGTGTGTGTGTGTGTGTGTGTGTGTGTGTGTGTGTGTGTGTGTGTGTGTGTGTGTGTGTGTGTGCGTGTGTGTGTGTGTGTGTGTGTGTGTTTGTGAGAAATAAATGTAGTTGATATAAAAGAGGAAAAATACATTTGTTAGAAAGGCGGGGTCCAAGAGCTAATAACTCGATTTTGCAGACACAAATAATAAATACAAGGAATAAATACACACACACACATTAGTTGATAAAGGACTGTTTTGTGTGTATACCTATGTATACTATTGTCAGGAGCGACAGACAAGTGCAGCTATGTGTGTTTATGTGTACCTGCAATTGGACTGACATGTGTACGGTAATTATCTGTGTGTTAATTGTAAAAGGAACATATTAGTGAATGTTTTTTTATGTAAATTGAATGACATATATACATGTACGCGTGTTTAGTGTTACTGTAATTTATAATGTTAGCGTGTGTTCGTTTGAATGACATAGTGTCCCATCATTGTCACATTTTTTGTTACATGTTTACTATTGTCAGGAGCGACAGACAAGTGCAGCTATGTGTGTCTATGTGTCCCTGCAATTGGACTGACACGTGTATGGTAATTATCTATGTTTCCATTGTTAAAGGAACATATTAGTGAATGTTTATTTATGTAAATTGATTGACATATATACGTGTACGCGTGTTTAGTGGTACTGTAATTTACATACTTAACCGGTTTATGTTTGAATTAAATAGTATCCCATCATTGTCTCATTTTTTGCTACTATTTTGCTGTTCATTCTCAATCTCTCTGACTCCCGAGGACCATTTGTGCTCATGTGTGTTTATTGAAGGAAAATAATCATATTTTGTTTACAAAATAACTTGTACTTATTTTGCAAAAAAATGTTTTCAAAGAAAAGGTAATTTTCTAGTAAGCATTTATTTTTCTAACATACAAGTCAGTTACTCACTACCTTACAGCAGTCACGAGCACTTTTGTTACTATCTCTTTACAGCGTCTTTTGCATAAATACCCTATCTTAACAAATTCAATCATTAAATTCATAACTGGCAACCCCCTCGCCCCCCTCCCCCACAGGTCCAAAGCCACCAAGTGACTAACCCCACACCAACTCCCCAACCCAGGAAGCATCATTCCTTTCCCCTAACCTCTCCCAAATTATGTTTTTGACATGTACACGCACTACGGGGCCTGACAGCTGAGTAGACAGCGCTCTCAACTCGTAATCCTAGCGTCCGTGTTCGATCCTCCGGTGATGGCAGAAACGAAACTGGGCAGTTTCTTTCACCCTGTTGTTCCTGTTACCTAGCAGTAAATAGGTACCTGGGATTTAAACAGCTGTTATGGGCTGCTAGTAGTAGGGTGTAAGCGCCACAGAGGATTTTTTTTTCTGGGGGGAAAAAATCCCGTGTAGCGCTTCGGGGTTTCAGGTGAATTTGTAAAATCCCCTGTAGCGCTTTAGGGTTTTCAGGCAAATTTGGGGAGTCACAGATTTGGAATTAGGGAATTCTTATAATGAAAAATAATGTCATACGAGTTTGTTAAAGTTCTTATTAGAAAAATAATTTCCGAGACATAGAAGTTTGTTAAGGCCTTATGGGACAAATTCAAATAACGTGTGTAGCACTTTAGGGCTTCCAGGAGAACTCTACGGACATGTTTTACATGTTTTCAACTTACAAAATCGTCTATGTAAGCCATAGTTATTCATATAAATTTAGAAAATCACCTGTGTAAGTCATAGTTTTCAGGGTTTCGTACATCACACCCCCCTCCCTCCCCCCCTTACCTCGCAATCTCTCGCGTCACCTTTATTTACTTTACGCCCGGCCAGCCAGACCTCTTATCTTATCTTCTCCATAATAATATCTCAACCGCCCCTCCTCTCTCTCTCTCTCTCTCCTTTCATTCAGTTCAACTATTTTCCAACATCGTATGTTTGCTCCTTTTCATTAAGCAAGTCAGTTTTACACAAATAAATCGTGTTAGTAAGCATGTTCTAGCTCACGTTCCCCCCACCTTACTCCCCTGTCGTATAATGAATACTATCATTCCAATCCCTCTAAAATTTAAAAATAATCATATTTCAAATGTAGTTCAATACAGTAATTTAGTTACCAAGCTCCAGCGCTTGTCCTCCGCCTTAGCTCTCTCTCGTATCTTCGTTAGTATCAGTCCAATTTCCCTGAAATTTTCACCCTCTGTATTTCAGGCACCATAAATAAGATCAAAACAGTTACCAAGCTCCAGCGCTTGTCCTCCGCCTTAGCTCTCTCTCGTATCTTCGTTAGTATCAGTCCAATTTCCCTGAAATTTTCACCCTCTGTATTTCAGGCACCATAAATAAGATCAAAACAGTTACCAAGCTCCAGCGCTTGTCCTCCGCCTTAGCTCTCTCTCGTATCTTCGTTAGTAACAGTCCAATTTCCCTGAAATTTTTACCCTCTGTATTTCAGGCTCCGTAAATAAGATCAAAACAGTTATCGAGCTCCAGCGCTTGTCCCCCACCTTAGTTCGTTTATACAAGATCGTTAGTAACAGTCCAATTTCCCTGAAATTTTTACCCTCTGTATTTCAGACACCGTAAATAAAATCAAGTCAGTTATCGAGCTCCAGCTCTCGTCCCCGCCTTAGTTCTCCTTCGTATCTTTGTAAATAACCCATCAATTTCCCTAAAATTTAAAGCAGACATACTTCAAAGTTAGTAAATAAAATCAAGTCAGTTATCGAGCTCCAGCTCTCGTCCCCCACCCTCTTCCACCCTCAAGTCTTTGTAAATAAACCATCAATTTCCCTGAAATTTTTTACCCTCTGTATTTCAGACATAGTAAATATGAAGTAAACAATTATAAAACTAGCTCTTGTCCTCTGTCCAAGCTCACTTTTGTAAAATCATTACTCTCAGTCCAAATCACCCAACTACATTTTCAGACATAGTAAATAAAAACCAGTTCAGTTATCAAGTTTCAACTCTTGTGCCCCAGCTTAGTTCATTTGTGCAAGTTCTTTATTTTCCAACTAAATCACCCTGAGATTTAAGATCACCTTATTTTCTAACGTAGTAAAATTAATCTGGACATTAGCAAAGCTCCATTTCCTCAGCCTTAGATCATCAGACATAAATATATTCGATCAAGTCCCTCTCCAGCCTATCTGTTTATCTGAGTAATTACTTTACCCTTCTCATCCCCAACGTATCAATCCCCAACGTATCAAAACCTTCAATAATCATACTGTATTTGCATATTTTCTCTATATTCAGCTGCATTCTTGACATTTGTCCATGTTTTCTGTGTTCATTCCATGTTCTACAAATGTTCACAGTCCCATTCAGTTCATATTTTCACAAGTATCTCCATTTTTTCTGTAATCTTTCTCTTAGTCTCATTACTTTCTCTACAAATTCTAGTCATATTTTCTATGTTTTCATATTCATCACATGTTCTCTTTTACAACTTTTATACTCAATATTCATGCTAACTTCCATATTTTGTGTTCTTTGTCAATATTCATGTTCCTCTACAAGTTCATGTTCCTCACAAGATCACTTCGTTTTTTCACCTTCACTTACATGTTTTCTACATTCTTTGTCATATTCTCCATGTTCTTCACAAGTCCATTGTTCATTCTTTGTAATCCCTATTCTCCTTATCATGTTTTCATGTTCTCTGTAAGTTCATATTCCCAGCATGTTCACTGTATTCATCAACTTTTCTTACATATGTTCTTTGCCATGTTCCCCATATGTTCTCTGGGTTTTTCCCCTTACATGTTATCTAACGTTCCTTAACTAAAAAATCTTTCACCAATCAACTAAAAACATAGTCACTTTCGTCATTTCTCAACTAAACTTATTATCCAGTCAACTAAAAATAGTCAGAAATAGCCTCAGTTCAACACTGTTCTTAACTAAAACAACCTTTCTCTTAGCTAAAAATTGTCAAAGGAAACTTTTTCAGCACTTTCTTAACAGGCGCTATGTTTCATCAAGAAAAATTGTCAAAGGAAACTTTCCAAAACTGTTCATAACTAGCTTTTATCCATCGTCAATCAACTAAAATAATAATAACTTTCATCATTTCTTAACTAAACATATTCCCCATTCATCAGAAAATAACCGTGTTCATCATGTTTCATTGTCATTTCTTAACTAAAATTATCCTGCCAATCATCAGAAAAAGTCATGATTCATCATGTTTTTGTCTTTTGCTCAACTAAAAGTATTCATCGGTCAACTAAAAATAGTTACTTCATCATGTTTCCTTGTCATTTCTTAACTGAAATATCACCTTCTCTCATCTGAAAATAGTCAGGATTAATCTCATTCAACACCGTTCTTAACTAAAGTACAGCCTTTCGCTTAGCTAAAAATTGTCAAAGGAATCTTTCAGCACTGTTCATAACTAACTTTATCCATCGTCAAGTAAGAAAATATAGTCAAAGATATCTATCATCGTCGTTCTTAACTGACATTTATACTTTGTGGAGCACTAAAAATAGTCAAATGTAACTTTTTCAACACTTTCGTAACTAAAATTATATGTTGCTAAGTAAGAAAAATAGTCAAATGTAACTTTTTCAGCACTTTCGTAAAAATTATATGTCGTTAAGTAAGAAAAATAGTCAAAGGTGCTCTCCGTTACACCAAAGTTACTCTTCGAGAAATCAAAGACACTCTTCAATACATCAAGGACTTACTCAAAGACACCAAAGTTACACTCTAAGACATCCTTCGAGACATCAAAGACTTCCTTAAGACTTCAATGGGACTCTTCCATTCATCAAAGACATTCTCTAAGCCCTCAAAGTTATTCTCAGCACAATCAAAAGTTATTCCAAGACAACAAAAGTTATTCTCAGAACAATCAAAAGTTATTCCAAGACAACAAAAGTCATTCTCAGAGCTATCAAAATTATTCTCGGAGTCATCAAAAGGTATTCTCTAACTCACTTTTGGTCATTAAAGTTAATTTCTATGTTATAAAAGTTTGTCTCAGAGACATCTAAAGTTAATCTTAGAGTTATCAAATGTAATCTCTAACTCTCTTTTGTTCATCAAAGTTGATCTCAGAGTTAACAAAGGTAATCTCTAACTCACTCTCGTTCATCAAAGTTGTTTCAAAGACATCAAAGTTATTCAAAGAGCTAACAAAAGTTATTCTCAGAGTCACCTTCGTTCTTCAGAGAAACTTTCCAAAACATCTTTATTCATCAAAGTTATTCTCAGAGGCGTAAAAGTCATTCTCAGAGCTATCAAACTTGTTCTCAAAGTCATCAAACTTATTCACAGAGTCATCAAAGTTAATCTAAGACATCATTTTTTCATCAAAGATATTCTCTCTAAACCATCAATGTTCTTCTCTAAGACATAAAAGTTATTCTCAGAGTCACCTTCGTTCGTCAGAGAAACTTTCAAAACATCTTTGTTCATCAAACTTGTTTTCAAAGTCATCAAAAGTTAATCTAAGACATCTTCTTTCATCAAAGTTATTTTCAGAGACATCTAAAGTTATTCTCAGAGCTATCAAACTTGTTCTCAGAGTCATCAAATGTTATTCTCGAAGTCATCAAAGTTATTTTCAGAGACATCTAAAGTTAATTTCTATATTATAAAGTTATTCTCAGAGACATCTAAAGTTAATCTTGGTCATCAAAGTTGTTCTCTAAACATCAATGTTGTTCTCCAAGACATCAAAGATGTTCTCAAAATCATAAAAGTTATTCCCAGAGCTAACAAAGTTAATCTCAGAGTTATCCAAAGATATTCTCATGTCCACAAAAGTTATTCCAAGAGACGTCAAAGTTGTTTCAAAGACATCAAAGTTAATCTCAGAGTTATCCAAAGACATTCTCAGAGACATCTAAAGTTATTCTCTAAGACATCAAAGTTGTTCTAAGAGTTATCAAAAGTTATTCTCAGTCATGATATGTTTTTCTCTAACTCACTTCCATTCATCAAAGACATTCTCTAAGTCCTGAAAGTTATTCTCTAAGACAACAAAGTCTTTCTCAGAGCTACCAAAGATGTTCTCTAAATCATAAAAGTTAATCTTAACTCACCTTCGTTCATTAGAGAAACTTTCCAATCCATATTCATTGACCAGAGTTATTCTCAGAGTCATCAGAGAAGCTTTCTAAGACATCTTCGTTCTCCCAAAGTTGTTCTCTAAGACACCTTCGTTCATCAAAGAAACTCTCCTTCTTCCATCATGTTATTCTTTAAGACATCTTCAGTCATAAAATTTCTCTCCAAAATGTAACTAGTTCAGCTTTTCATACCAAACCTGCATTTCTGTTAAAACATATTTTCTTAGTTGCTTTACCCTAAAACTGTTCTCTGAACTACACTGTTCAAACCTACGTAACCTATCCTCTCCACCCAATGTTACTTAGTTAACGTAACGTTCCTAAACCTAGCTTTACCTATCCTAACATACCTTACCTTACCTTCCCTATCTTACCTAACTTTACCTATCCTAACATAACTTACCTTTACCTTCCCTATCTTACCTAACTTTACCTATCCTAACATAACTTACCTTACCTTCCCTAACTTAACCTAACTTTACCTATCCTAACTTAACTTACCTAACTTATTCTGCTTAACATAACTTACCTTACCTTCCCTATCTTACCTAACTTTACCTATCCTATCCTAACCTAACTTGCTTTACCTAACTTAATCTTACTTTCCCAAAGTGATGTATCCTAACTTATCTAGTCCAACCAGACATGATCTAACTTAAGTATTCCTTCTTGTCTTTGTGTTTCGTCAATCATCGTCTCATATTCATTTACTAATTTCATTAGTTAATTTCTCAAATGGTCACTTATGCATTTCAAGTGCTATTTGTTAGAGATTGGATATTTAAGCATTTCAAAGAATTATAATTTCTCAAATGGACGTTTTTGCATTTCAAGTGCTATTTGTTAGAGATTGAATATTTAAGCATTTCAAAGAATTTTTGTTATATATGGGCATTTACTCATTTCAAGGGATAATTTCTCAAATGGACGTTTTTGCATTTCAAGTGTTATTTGTTTAAGATTGGGTATTTAACCATTTCAAAGGATTTTTGTTATATATGGGAACTTACTCGTTTCAAGGGCTAATTTCTCAAATGGTCATTTTTGCAGATCAAGTGTTATTTGTTTAAGATTGGGTATTTAACCATCTCAAAGGATTTTTGTTATATATGGGAACTTACTCGTTTCAAGGGCTAATTTCTCAAATGGTCATTTTTGCAGATCAAGGGTTATTTGTTAAAGTTCAACAAGTTGCCCATAAGTTGTATTTATTATGTTTGTTATCATTTATTCTTATTCCCCAACCCTTTAACCTAACCTCTTGTAATCTTAGTGTATTTAGTAGGTTCTATCTTATGTTCTTATTCCCCAACCCTTTAACCTAACCTTTCAGATGTAGTTTGTTGAATATATTATCCTTTAACCTAACCTTTCAGATGTAGTTTGTTGAATATATTATCCTTTTCCTAACCTTTCAGATGTAGTTTTGTTTCTCCTTTTTGTATATTTTTACCCAAACCATCTTTCCTTCTTTACTTTGATTCTCCTACTCCTTCTAACCCTCCTTTTCTATCTCTCTCCCTTATTCTCTCTCTTCCTCCCCCTCTCTCTCCCTCATTTGCTCAAATGCTCTCTTGTTTCTCAAATTCAAGTCTTATTGCTCCCATTCTCACACCCTCATTCTCATTCACTTAGTTTTTCTTTTTCTCAATTCAAGTCTTAGTGCTCCCATGCCCACACTCTCTCTCATTCTCTCTTCTTTGGTCCCATTTTCTTCCGCCCCCTCTCTCTTACTCCTTGCTCTTCTTTCATGCTCTCACTCCCTTGAGCTCTTGTTTCTCAATTTCAAGTCTTAGTAGATCTGATTCTTTACTATTGTAATTTTATTATTACTATGATAAAGAATGAACTTATATGTGAAAACAAAGTAAAGAAGGAAAGAAGGTTAAGTGGGATGGTGGGTTTGGGTAAAAATATACAAAAAGGAGAAACAAAACTACATCTGAAAGGTTAGGAAAAGGATAATATATTCAACAAACTACATCTGAAAGGTTAGGTTAAAGGATAATATATTCAACAAACTACATCTGAAAGGTTAGGTTAAAGGGTTGGGGAATAAGAACATAAGATAGAACCTACTAAATACACTAAGATTACAAGAGGTTAGGTTAAAGGGTTGGGGAATAAGAATAAATGATAACAAACATAATAAATACAACTTATGGGCAACTTGTTGAACTTTAACAAATAACCCTTGATCTGCAAAAATGACCATTTGAGAAATTAGCCCTTGAAACGAGTAAGTTCCCATATATAACAAAAATCCTTTGAGATGGTTAAATACCCAATCTTAAACAAATAACACTTGATCTGCAAAAATGACCATTTGAGAAATTAGCCCTTGAAACGAGTAAGTTCCCATATATAACAAAAATCCTTTGAAATGGTTAAATACCCAATCTTAAACAAATAACACTTGAAATGCAAAAACGTCCATTTGAGAAATTATCCCTTGAAATGAGTAAATGCCCATATATAACAAAAATTCTTTGAAATGCTTAAATATTCAATCTCTAACAAATAGCACTTGAAATGCAAAAACGTCCATTTGAGAAATTATAATTCTTTGAAATGCTTAAATATCCAATCTCTAACAAATAGCACTTGAAATGCATAAGTGACCATTTGAGAAATTAACTAATGAAATTAGTAAATGAATATGAGACGATGATTGACGAAACACAAAGACAAGAAGGAATACTTAAGTTAGATCATGTCTGGTTGGACTAGATAAGTTAGGATACATCACTTTGGGAAAGTAAGATTAAGTTAGGTAAAGCAAGTTAGGTTAGGATAGGATAGGTAAAGTTAGGTAAGATAGGGAAGGTAAGGTAAGTTATGTTAAGCAGAATAAGTTAGGTAAGTTAAGTTAGGATAGGTAAAGTTAGGTTAAGTTAGGGAAGGTAAGGTAAGTTATGTTAGGATAGGTAAAGTTAGGTAAGATAGGGAAGGTAAAGGTAAGTTATGTTAGGATAGGTAAAGTTAGGTAAGATAGGGAAGGTAAGGTAAGGTATGTTAGGATAGGTAAAGCTAGGTTTAGGAACGTTACGTTAACTAAGTAACATTGGGTGGAGAGGATAGGTTACGTAGGTTTGAACAGTGTAGTTCAGAGAACAGTTTTAGGGTAAAGCAACTAAGAAAATATGTTTTAACAGAAATGCAGGTTTGGTATGAAAAGCTGAACTAGTTACATTTTGGAGAGAAATTTTATGACTGAAGATGTCTTAAAGAATAACATGATGGAAGAAGGAGAGTTTCTTTGATGAACGAAGGTGTCTTAGAGAACAACTTTGGGAGAACGAAGATGTCTTAGAAAGCTTCTCTGATGACTCTGAGAATAACTCTGGTCAATGAATATGGATTGGAAAGTTTCTCTAATGAACGAAGGTGAGTTAAGATTAACTTTTATGATTTAGAGAACATCTTTGGTAGCTCTGAGAAAGACTTTGTTGTCTTAGAGAATAACTTTCAGGACTTAGAGAATGTCTTTGATGAATGGAAGTGAGTTAGAGAAAAACATATCATGACTGAGAATAACTTTTGATAACTCTTAGAACAACTTTGATGTCTTAGAGAATAACTTTAGATGTCTCTGAGAATGTCTTTGGATAACTCTGAGATTAACTTTGATGTCTTTGAAACAACTTTGACGTCTCTTGGAATAACTTTTGTGGACATGAGAATATCTTTGGATAACTCTGAGATTAACTTTGTTAGCTCTGGGAATAACTTTTATGATTTTGAGAACATCTTTGATGTCTTGGAGAACAACATTGATGTTTAGAGAACAACTTTGATGACCAAGATTAACTTTAGATGTCTCTGAGAATAACTTTATAATATAGAAATTAACTTTAGATGTCTCTGAAAATAACTTTGATGACTTCGAGAATAACATTTGATGACTCTGAGAACAAGTTTGATAGCTCTGAGAATAACTTTAGATGTCTCTGAAAATAACTTTGATGAAAGAAGATGTCTTAGATTAACTTTTGATGACTTTGAAAACAAGTTTGATGAACAAAGATGTTTTGAAAGTTTCTCTGACGAACGAAGGTGACTCTGAGAATAACTTTTATGTCTTAGAGAAGAACATTGATGGTTTAGAGAGAATATCTTTGATGAAAAATGATGTCTTAGATTAACTTTGATGACTCTGTGAATAAGTTTGATGACTTTGAGAACAAGTTTGATAGCTCTGAGAATGACTTTTATGCCTCTGAGAATAACTTTGATGAATAAAGATGTTTTGGAAAAGTTTCTCTGAAGAACGAAGGTGACTCTGAGAATAACTTTTGTTAGCTCTTTGAATAACTTTGATGTCTTTGAAACAACTTTGATGAACGAGAGTGAGTTAGAGATTACCTTTGTTAACTCTGAGATCAACTTTGATGAACAAAAGAGAGTTAGAGATTACATTTGATAACTCTAAGATTAACTTTAGATGTCTCTGAGACAAACTTTTATAACATAGAAATTAACTTTAATGACCAAAAGTGAGTTAGAGAATACCTTTTGATGACTCCGAGAATAATTTTGATAGCTCTGAGAATGACTTTTGTTGTCTTGGAATAACTTTTGATTGTTCTGAGAATAACTTTTGTTGTCTTGGAATAACTTTTGATTGTGCTGAGAATAACTTTGAGGGCTTAGAGAATGTCTTTGATGAATGGAAGAGTCCCATTGAAGTCTTAAGGAAGTCTTTGATGTCTCGAAGGATGTCTTAGAGTGTAACTTTGGTGTCTTTGAGTAAGTCCTTGATGTATTGAAGAGTGTCTTTGATTTCTCGAAGAGTAACTTTGGTGTAACGGAGAGCACCTTTGACTATTTTTCTTACTTAGCGACATATAATTTTAGTTACGAAAGTGTTGAAAAAGTTACATTTGACTATTTTAGTGCTCCACAAAGTATAAATGTCAGTTAAGAACGACGATGATAGATATCTTTGACTATATTTTCTTACTTGACGATGGATAAAGTTAGTTATGAACAGTGCTGAAAAGATTCCTTTGACAATTTTTAGCTAAGCGAAAGGCTGTTTTAGTTAAGAACGGTGTTGAATGAGGTTAATCCTGACTATTTTCAGATGAGAGAAGTGATATTTCAGTTAAGAAATTACAAGGAAACATGATGAAGTAACTATTTTTAGTTGACCGATGAATACTTTTAGTTGAGCAAAAGCCAAAAACATGATGATCATGACTTTTTCTGATGATTGGCAGATAATTTTAGTTAAGAAATGACAATGAAACATGATGAACACGGTTATTTTTGATGAATGGGGAATATGTTTAGTTAAGAAATGATGAAAGTTATTATTATTTTTAGTTGATTGACGATGGATAAAAGCTAGTTATGAACAGTTTTGGAAAGTTTCCTTTGACAATTTTTCTTGATGAAACATAGCGCCTGTTAAGAAGGTGCTGAAAAAGTTTCCTTTGACAATTTTTAGCTAAGAGAAAGGTTGTTTTAGTTAAGAACAGTGTTGAATGAGGATATTTCTGACTATTTTTAGTTGACTGGATAATAGGTTTAGTTGAGAAATGACGAAAGTGACTATGTTTTAGTTGATTGGCGAAAGATTTTTTTAGTTAAGGAACGTTAAATAACATGTAAGGGGAAAACCCAGAGAACATATGGGGAACATGGCAAAGAACACATGTAAGAAAAGTTGATGAATACAGTGAACATGCTGGGAATATGAACTTACAGAGAACATGAAAACATGATAAGGAGAATAGGGATTACAAAGAATGAACAATGGACTTGTGAAGAACATGGAGAATATGACAAAGAATGTAGAAAACATGTAAGTGAAGGTGAAAAAACGAAGTGATCTTGTGAGGAACATGAACTTGTAGAGGAACATGAATATTGACAAAGAACACAAAATATGGAAGTTAGCATGAATATTGAGTATAAAAGTTGTAAAAGAGAACATGTGATGAATATGAAAACATAGAAAATATGACTAGAATTTGTAGAGAAAGTAATGAGACTAAGAGAAAGATTACAGAAAAAATGGAGATACTTGTGAAAATATGAACTGAATGGGACTGTGAACATTTGTAGAACATGGAATGAACACAGAAAACATGGACAAATGTCAAGAATGCAGCTGAATATAGAGAAAATATGCAAATACAGTATGATTATTGAAGGTTTTGATACGTTGGGGATTGATACGTTGGGGATGAGAAGGGTAAAGTAATTACTCAGATAAACAGATAGGCTGGAGAGGGACTTGATCGAATATATTTATGTCTGATGATCTAAGGCTGAGGAAATGGAGCTTTGCTAATGTCCAGATTAATTTTACTACGTTAGAAAATAAGGTGATCTTAAATCTCAGGGTGATTTAGTTGGAAAATAAAGAACTTGCACAAATGAACTAAGCTGGGGCACAAGAGTTGAAACTTGATAACTGAACTGGTTTTTATTTACTATGTCTGAAAATGTAGTTGGGTGATTTGGACTGAGAGTAATGATTTTACAAAAGTGAGCTTGGACAGAGGACAAGAGCTAGTTTTATAATTGTTTACTTCATATTTACTATGTCTGAAATACAGAGGGTAAAAAATTTCAGGGAAATTGATGGTTTATTTACAAAGACTTGAGGGTGGAAGAGGGTGGGGGACGAGAGCTGGAGCTCGATAACTGACTTGATTTTATTTACTAACTTTGAAGTATGTCTGCTTTAAATTTTAGGGAAATTGATGGGTTATTTACAAAGATACGAAGGAGAACTAAGGCGGGGACGAGAGCTGGAGCTCGATAACTGACTTGATTTTATTTACGGTGTCTGAAATACAGAGGGTAAAAATTTCAGGGAAATTGGACTGTTACTAACGATCTTGTATAAACGAACTAAGGTGGGGGACAAGCGCTGGAGCTCGATAACTGTTTTGATCTTATTTACGGAGCCTGAAATACAGAGGGTAAAAATTTCAGGGAAATTGGACTGTTACTAACGAAGATACGAGAGAGAGCTAAGGCGGAGGACAAGCGCTGGAGCTTGGTAACTGTTTTGATCTTATTTATGGTGCCTGAAATACAGAGGGTGAAAATTTCAGGGAAATTGGACTGATACTAACGAAGATACGAGAGAGAGCTAAGGCAGAGGACAAGCGCTGGAGCTTGGTAACTGTTTTGATCTTATTTATGGTGCCTGAAATACAGAGGGTGAAAATTTCAGGGAAATTGGACTGATACTAACGAAGATACGAGAGAGAGCTAAGGCGGAGGACAAGCGCTGGAGCTTGGTAACTAAATTACTGTATTGAACTACATTTGAAATATGATTATTTTTAAATTTTAGAGGGATTGGAATGATAGTATTCATTATACGACAGGGGAGTAAGGTGGGGGAACGTGAGCTAGAACATGCTTACTAACATGATTTATTTGTGTAAAACTGACTTGCTTAATGAAAAGGAGCAAACATACGATGTTGGAAAATAGTTGAACTGAATGAAAGGAGAGAGAGAGAGAGAGAGGAGGGGCGGTTGAGATATTATTATGGAGAAGATAAGATAAGAGGTCTGGCTGGCCGGGCGTAAAGTAAATAAAGGTGACGCGAGAGATTGCGAGGTAAGGGGGGGAGGGAGGGGGGTGTGATGTACGAAACCCTGAAAACTATGACTTACACAGGTGATTTTCTAAATTTATATGAATAACTATGGCTTACATAGACGATTTTGTAAGTTGAAAACATGTAAAACATGTCCGTAGA
Organism: Procambarus clarkii; assembly: GCF_040958095.1. Lineage (NCBI taxonomy): Eukaryota > Metazoa > Arthropoda > Malacostraca > Decapoda > Cambaridae > Procambarus > Procambarus clarkii. Next base: position 27,846 of record NW_027190519.1, read on the forward strand.
GTTCTCCTGGAAGCCCTAAAGTGCTACACACGTTATTTGAATTTGTCCCATAAGGCCTTAACAAACTTCTATGTCTCGGAAATTATTTTTCTAATAAGAACTTTAACAAACTCGTATGACATTATTTTTCATTATAAGAATTCCCTAATTCCAAATCTGTGACTCCCCAAATTTGCCTGAAAACCCTAAAGCGCTACAGGGGATTTTACAAATTCACCTGAAACCCCGAAGCGCTACACGGGATTTTTTCCCCCCAGAAAAAAAAATCCTCTGTGGCGCTTACACCCTACTACTGCTGCTTCCTCTGTGTGTGTGTGTGTGTGTGTGTGTGTGTGTGTGTGTGTGTGTGTGTGTGTGTGTGTGTGTGTACTCACCTATTAGTGCTTGCGGGGGTTGAGCTATGGTTCTTTGGTCCCACCTCTCAACTGTCAATCAACAGGTGTACAGATTCCTGAGCCTACTGGGCTCTATCATATCTACATTTGAAACTGTGTATGGAGTCAGCCTCCACGACATCACTGCCTAATGCATTCCATCCGTTAACTACTCTGACACTGAAAAAGTTCCTTCTAACGTCTCTGTGGCTCATGTGGGTACTCAGTTTCCACCTGTGCCCCCTTGTTTGCGTCCCACCAGTGTTGAATAGTTAATCCTTGTTTACCCGGTCGATTCCTCTGAGGGTTGTGTAGGTTATGATCATGTCTCCCCTTACTCTTCTGTCTTCCAGTGTCGTAAGGTGCATTTCCCGCAGCCTTTCCTCGTAACTCATGCCTCTTAGTTCTGGGACTAGTCTAGTGGCATACCTTTGGACTTTTTCCTGCTTCATCTTGTGCTTGACAAGATACGGGCTCCATGCTGGGGCCGCATACTCCAGGATTGGTCTTACATATGTGGTTTACAAGATTCTGAATGATTCCTTACACAGGTTCCTGAAGGCTGTTCTGATGTTAGGCAGTCTCGCATATGCCGCAGACGTTATTCTTTTTATGTGGGCTTCAGGAGACAGGTTTGGTGTGATATCAACTCCTAGATCTTTCTCTCAGTCCGTTTCATTAAGTTCTTCATCTCCTATTCTGTATCCTGTGTCTGGCCTCCTGTTTCCAGTGTGTGTGTGTGTGTGTGTGTGTGTGTGTGTGTGTGTGTGTGTGTGTGTGTGTGTGTGTGTGTGTGCGTGTGTGTGTGTGTGTGTGTGTGTGTTTGTGAGAAATAAATGTAGTTGATATAAAAGAGGAAAAATACATTTGTTAGAAAGGCGGGGTCCAAGAGCTAATAACTCGATTTTGCAGACACAAATAATAAATACAAGGAATAAATACACACACACACATTAGTTGATAAAGGACTGTTTTGTGTGTATACCTATGTATACTATTGTCAGGAGCGACAGACAAGTGCAGCTATGTGTGTTTATGTGTACCTGCAATTGGACTGACATGTGTACGGTAATTATCTGTGTGTTAATTGTAAAAGGAACATATTAGTGAATGTTTATTTATGTAAATTGAATGACATATATACATGTACGCGTGTTTAGTGTTACTGTAATTTATAATGTTAGCGTGTGTACGTTTGAATGACATAGTGTCCCATCATTGTCACATTTTTTGTTACATGTTTACTATTGTCAGGAGCGACAGACAAGTGCAGCTATGTGTGTCTATGTGTCCCTGCAATTGGACTGACACGTGTATGGTAATTATCTATGTGTCCATTGTTAAAGGAACATATTAGTGAATGTTTATTTATGTAAATTGATTGACATATATACGTGTACGCGTGTTTAGTGGTACTGTAATTTACATACTTAACCGGTTTATGTTTGAATTAAATAGTATCCCATCATTGTCTCATTTTTTGCTACTATTTTGCTGTTCATTCTCAATCTCTCTGACTCCCGAGGACCATTTGTGCTCATGTGTGTTTATTGAAGGAAAATAATCATATTTTGTTTACAAAATAACTTGTACTTATTTTGCAAAAAAATGTTTTCAAAGAAAAGGTAATTTTCTAGTAAGCATTTATTTTTCTAACATACAAGTCAGTTACTCACTACCTTACAGCAGTCACGAGCACTTTTGTTACTATCTCTTTACAGCGTCTTTTGCATAAATACCCTATCTTAACAAATTCAATCATTAAATTCATAACTGGCAACCCCCTCGCCCCCCTCCCCCACAGGTCCAAAGCCACCAAGTGACTAACCCCACACCAACTACCCAACCCAGGAAGCATCATTCCTTTCCCCTAACCTCTCCCAAATTATGTTTTTGACGAGTACACGCACTACGGGGCCTGACAGCTGAGTAGACAGCGCTCTCAACTCGTAATCCTAGCGTCCGTGTTCGATCCTCCGGTGATGGCAGAAACGAAACTGGGCAGTTTCTTTCACCCTGTTGTTCCTGTTACCTAGCAGTAAATAGGTACCTGGGATTTAAACAGCTGTTATGGGCTGCTTCCTCTGTGTGTGTGTGTGTGTGTGTGTGTGTGTGTGTGTGTGTGTGTGTGTGTGTGTGTGTGTACTCACCTATTAGTGCTTGCGGGGGTTGAGCTATGGTTCTTTGGTCCCACCTCTCAACTGTCAATCAACTGGTGTACAGATTCCTGAGCCTACTGGGCTCTATCATATCTACATTTGAAACTGTGTATGGAGTCAGCCTCCACGACATCACTGCCTAATGCATTCCATCCGTTAACTACTCTGACACTGAAAAAGTTCCTTCTAACGTCTCTGTGGCTCATGTGGGTACTCAGTTTCCACCTGTGTCCCCTTGTTTGCGTCCCACCAGTGTTGAATAGTTAATCCTTGTTTACCCGGTCGATTCCTCTGAGGGTTGTGTAGGTTATGATCATGTCTCCCCTTACTCTTCTGTCTTCCAGTGTCGTAAGGTGCATTTCCCGCAGCCTTTCCTCGTAACTCATGCCTCTTAGTTCTGGGACTAGTCTAGTGGCATACCTTTGGACTTTTTCCTGCTTCATCTTGTGCTTGACAAGATACGGGCTCCATGCTGGGGCCGCATACTCCAGGATTGGTCTTACATATGTGGTTTACAAGATTCTGAATGATTCCTTACACAGGTTCCTGAAGGCTGTTCTGATGTTAGGCAGTCTCGCATATGCCGCAGACGTTATTCTTTTTATGTGGGCTTCAGGAGACAGGTTTGGTGTGATATCAACTCCTAGATCTTTCTCTCAGTCCGTTTCATTAAGTTCTTCATCTCCTATTCTGTATCCTGTGTCTGGCCTCCTGTTTCCAGTGTGTGTGTGTGTGTGTGTGTGTGTGTGTGTGTGTGTGTGTGTGTGTGTGTGTGTGTGTGTGTGTGTGTGTGTGTGCGTGTGTGTGTGTGTGTGTGTGTGTGTTTGTGAGAAATAAATGTAGTTGATATAAAAGAGGAAAAATACATTTGTTAGAAAGGCGGGGTCCAAGAGCTAATAACTCGATTTTGCAGACACAAATAATAAATACAAGGAATAAATACGCACACACATTAGTTGATAAAGGACTGTTTTGTGTGTATACCTATGTATACTATTGTCAGGAGCGACAGACAAGTGCAGCTATGTGTGTTTATGTGTACCTGCAATTGGACTGACATGTGTACGGTAATTATCTGTGTGTTAATTGTAAAAGGAACATATTAGTGAATGTTTTTTTATGTAAATTGAATGACATATATACATGTACGCGTGTTTAGTGTTACTGTAATTTATAATGTTAGCGTGTGTACGTTTGAATGACATAGTGTCCCATCATTGTCACATTTTTTGTTACATGTTTACTATTGTCAGGAGCGACAGACAAGTGCAGCTATGTGTGTCTATGTGTCCCTGCAATTGGACTGACACGTGTATGGTAATTATCTATGTGTCCATTGTTAAAGGAACATATTAGTGAATGTTTATTTATGTAAATTGATTGACATATATACGTGTACGCGTGTTTAGTGGTACTGTAATTTACATACTTAACCGGTTTATGTTTGAATTAAATAGTATCCCATCATTGTCTCATTTTTTGCTACTATTTTGCTGTTCATTCTCAATCTCTCTGACTCCCGAGGACCATTTGTGCTCATGTGTGTTTATTGAAGGAAAATAATCATATTTTGTTTACAAAATAACTTGTACTTATTTTGCAAAAAAATGTTTTCAAAGAAAAGGTAATTTTCTAGTAAGCATTTATTTTTCTAACATACAAGTCAGTTACTCACTACCTTACAGCAGTCACGAGCACTTTTGTTACTATCTCTTTACAGCGTCTTTTGCATAAATACCCTATCTTAACAAATTCAATCATTAAATTCATAACTGGCAACCCCCTCGCCCCCCTCCCCCACAGGTCCAAAGCCACCAAGTGACTAACCCCACACCAACTCCCCAACCCAGGAAGCATCATTCCTTTCCCCTAACCTCTCCCAAATTATGTTTTTGACGAGTACACGCACTACGGGGCCTGACAGCTGAGTAGACAGCGCTCTCAACTCGTAATCCTAGCGTCCGTGTTCGATCCTCCGGTGATGGCAGAAACGAAACTGGGCAGTTTCTTTCACCCTGTTGTTCCTGTTACCTAGCAGTAAATAGGTACCTGGGATTTAAACAGCTGTTATGGGCTGCTTCCTCTGTGTGTGTGTGTGTGTGTGTGTGTGTGTGTGTGTGTGTGTGTGTGTGTGTGTGTGTGTGTGTACTCACCTATTAGTGCTTGCGGGGTTGAGCTATGGTTCTTTGGTCCCACCTCTCAACTGTCAATCAACTGGTGTACAGATTCCTGAGCCTACTGGGCTCTATCATATCTACATTTGAAACTGTGTATGGAGTCAGCCTCCACGACATCACTGCCTAATGCATTCCATCCGTTAACTACTCTGACACTGAAAAAGTTCCTTCTAACGTCTCTGTGGCTCATGTGGGTACTCAGTTTCCACCTGTGTCCCCTTGTTTGCGTCCCACCAGTGTTGAATAGTTAATCCTTGTTTACCCGGTCGATTCCTCTGAGGGTTGTGTAGGTTATGATCATGTCTCCCCTTACTCTTCTGTCTTCCAGTGTCGTAAGGTGCATTTCCCGCAGCCTTTCCTCGTAACTCATGCCTCTGAGTTCTGGGACTAGTCTAGTGGCATACCTTTGGACTTTTTCCTGCTTCATCTTGTGCTTGACAAGATACGGGCTCCATGCTGGGGCCGCATACTCCAGGATTGGTCTTACATATGTGGTTTACAAGATTCTGAATGATTCCTTACACAGGTTCCTGAAGGCTGTTCTGATGTTAGGCAGTCTCGCATATGCCGCAGACGTTATTCTTTTTATGTGGGCTTCAGGAGACAGGTTTGGTGTGATATCAACTCCTAGATCTTTCTCTCAGTCCGTTTCATTAAGTTCTTCATCTCCTATTCTGTATCCTGTGTCTGGCCTCCTGTTTCCAGTGTGTGTGTGTGTGTGTGTGTGTGTGTGTGTGTGTGTGTGTGTGTGTGTGTGTGTGTGTGTGTGTGTGTGTGTGTGTGCGTGTGTGTGTGTGTGTGTGTGTGTGTTTGTGAGAAATAAATGTAGTTGATATAAAAGAGGAAAAATACATTTGTTAGAAAGGCGGGGTCCAAGAGCTAATAACTCGATTTTGCAGACACAAATAATAAATACAAGGAATAAATACACACACACACATTAGTTGATAAAGGACTGTTTTGTGTGTATACCTATGTATACTATTGTCAGGAGCGACAGACAAGTGCAGCTATGTGTGTTTATGTGTACCTGCAATTGGACTGACATGTGTACGGTAATTATCTGTGTGTTAATTGTAAAAGGAACATATTAGTGAATGTTTTTTTATGTAAATTGAATGACATATATACATGTACGCGTGTTTAGTGTTACTGTAATTTATAATGTTAGCGTGTGTACGTTTGAATGACATAGTGTCCCATCATTGTCACATTTTTTGTTACATGTTTACTATTGTCAGGAGCGACAGACAAGTGCAGCTATGTGTGTCTATGTGTCCCTGCAATTGGACTGACACGTGTATGGTAATTATCTATGTGTCCATTGTTAAAGGAACATATTAGTGAATGTTTATTTATGTAAATTGATTGACATATATACGTGTACGCGTGTTTAGTGGTACTGTAATTTACATACTTAACCGGTTTATGTTTGAATTAAATAGTATCCCATCATTGTCTCATTTTTTGCTACTATTTTGCTGTTCATTCTCAATCTCTCTGACTCCCGAGGACCATTTGTGCTCATGTGTGTTTATTGAAGGAAAATAATCATATTTTGTTTACAAAATAACTTGTACTTATTTTGCAAAAAAATGTTTTCAAAGAAAAGGTAATTTTCTAGTAAGCATTTATTTTTCTAACATACAAGTCAGTTACTCACTACCTTACAGCAGTCACGAGCACTTTTGTTACTATCTCTTTACAGCGTCTTTTGCATAAATACCCTATCTTAACAAATTCAATCATTAAATTCATAACTGGCAACCCCCTCGCCCCCCTCCCCCACAGGTCCAAAGCCACCAAGTGACTAACCCCACACCAACTCCCCAACCCAGGAAGCATCATTCCTTTCCCCTAACCTCTCCCAAATTATGTTTTTGACGAGTACACGCACTACGGGGCCTGACAGCTGAGTAGACAGCGCTCTCAACTCGTAATCCTAGCGTCCGTGTTCGATCCTCCGGTGATGGCAGAAACGAAACTGGGCAGTTTCTTTCACCCTGTTGTTCCTGTTACCTAGCAGTAAATAGGTACCTGGGATTTAAACAGCTGTTATGGGCTGCTTCCTCTGTGTGTGTGTGTGTGTGTGTGTGTGTGTGTGTGTGTGTGTGTGTGTGTGTGTGTGTGTGTGTACTCACCTATTAGTGCTTGCGGGGTTGAGCTATGGTTCTTTGGTCCCACCTCTCAACTGTCAATCAACTGGTGTACAGATTCCTGAGCCTACTGGGCTCTATCATATCTACATTTGAAACTGTGTATGGAGTCAGCCTCCACGACATCACTGCCTAATGCATTCCATCCGTTAACTACTCTGACACTGAAAAAGTTCCTTCTAACGTCTCTGTGGCTCATGTGGGTACTCAGTTTCCACCTGTGTCCCCTTGTTTGCGTCCCACCAGTGTTGAATAGTTAATCCTTGTTTACCCGGTCGATTCCTCTGAGGGTTGTGTAGGTTATGATCATGTCTCCCCTTACTCTTCTGTCTTCCAGTGTCGTAAGGTGCATTTCCCGCAGCCTTTCCTCGTAACTCATGCCTCTGAGTTCTGGGACTAGTCTAGTGGCATACCTTTGGACTTTTTCCTGCTTA
>NW_027190520.1:0-35112 GCF_040958095.1 Procambarus clarkii
CCGTCACTGACATAATACCCTCCACCAGACCCGTCACTGGCATAATACCCTCCACCAGACCCGTCACTGACATAATACCCTCCACCAGACCCGTCACTGACATAATACCCTCCACCAGACCCGTCACTGACATAATACCCTCCCCCAGACCCGTCACTGACATAATACCCTCCCACCAGACCCGTCACTGACATAATACCCTCCACCAGACCCGTCACTGACATAATACCCCTCCACCAGACCCGTCACTGACATAATACCCTCCACCAGACCCGTCACTGACATAATACCCTCCCCCAGACCCGTCACTGACATAATACCCTCCCACCAGACCCGTCACTGACATAATACCCTCCACCAGACCCGTCACTGGCATAATACCCTCCACCAGACCCGTCACTGACATAATTCCCGCCACCAGACCCGTCACTGACATAATACCCTCCACCAGACCCGTCACTGACATAATACCCTCCACCAGACCCGTCACTGACATAATACCCTCCCACCAGACCCGTCACTGGTATAATACCCTACACCAGACCCGTCACTGGCATAATACCCTCCACCAGACCCGTCACTGACATAATACCCTCCACTAGACCCTTCACTGACATAATACCCTCCACCAGACCCTCCCACCAGACCCGTCACTGGCATAATACCCTCCACCAGACCCGTCACTGACATAATACCCTCCCACCAGACCCGTCACTGATATAATACCCTCCCACCAGACCCGTCACTGACATAATACCCTCCACCAGACCCGTCACTGACATAATACCCTCCCACCAGACCCGTCACTGACATAATACCCTCCCACCAGACCCGTCACTGACATAATACCCTCCACCAGACCCGTCACTGACATAATACCCTCCACCAGACCCGTCACTGACATAATACCCTCCACCAGACCCGTCACTGACATAATACCCCTCCACCAGACCCGTCACTGACATAATACCCTCCACCAGACCCGTCACTGACATAATACCCTCCACCAGACCCGTCACTGGTATAATACCCTCCACCAGACCCGTCACTGGCATAATACCCTCCCACCAGACCCGTCACTGACATAATATTCTCCACCAGACCCGTCACTGACATAATACCCTCCACCAGACCCGTCACTGACATAATACCCTCCACCAGACCCGTCACTGGCATAATACCCTCCACCAGACCCGTCACTGACATAATACCCTCCACCAGACCCGTCACTGACATAATACCCTCCACCAGACCCGTCACTGACATAATACCCTCCACAAGACCCGTCACTGACATAATACCCTCCCACCAGACCCGTCACTGACATAATACCCTCCACCAGACCCGTCACTGACATAATACCTTCCACCAGACCCGTCACTGGCATAATACCCTCCACCAGACCCGTCACTGGCATAATACCCTCCACCAGACCCGTCACTGACATAATACCCTCCACCAGACCCGTCACTGACATAATACCCTCCACCTGACCCGTCACTGACATAATACCCTCCACCAGACCCGTCACTGGTATAATACCCTCCCACCAGACCCTCCCACCAGACCCGTCACTGGCATAATACTCTCCACCAGACCCGTCACTGACATAATACCCTCCACCAGACCCGTCACTGACATAATACCCCTCCACCAGACCCGTCACTGGTATAATACCCTCCACCAGACCCGTCACTGGCATAATACCCACCACCAGACCCTCCCACCAGACCCGTCACTGGCATAATACCCTCCACCAGACCCGTCACTGACATAATACCCTCCCACCAGACCCGTCACTGACATAATACCCTCCACCAGACCCGTCACTGACATAATACCCTCCACCAGACCCGTCACTGACATAATACCCTCCACCAGACCAGTCACTGACATAATACCCTCCACCAGAACCGTCACTGACATAATACCCTCCCACCAGACCCGGCACTGGCATAATACCCTCCCACCAGACCCGTCACTGACATAATACCCTCCCACCAGACCCGTCACTGACATAATACCCTCCACCAGACCCGTCACTGGCATAATACCCTCCACCAGACCCGTCACTGACATAATACCCTCCACCAGACCCGTCACTGACATAATACCCTCCACCAGACCCGTCACTGGCATAATACCCTCCCCCAGACCCGTCACTGACATAATACCCTCCACCAGACCCGTCACTGACATAATACCCTCCACCAGACCCGTCACTGACATAATACCCTCCCCCAGACCCGTCACTGACATAATACCCTCCCACCAGACCCGTCACTGACATAATACCCTCCACCAGACCCGTCACTGGCATAATACCCTCCACCAGACCCGTCACTGACATAATTCCCTCCACCAGACCCGTCACTGACATAATACCCTCCACCAGACCCGTCACTGACATAATACCCTCCACCAGACCCGTCACTGACATAATACCCTCCCACCAGACCCGTCACTGGTATAATACCCTACACCAGACCCGTCACTGGCATAATACCCTCCACCAGACCCGTCACTGACATAATACCCTCCACTAGACCATTCACTGACATAATACCTTCCACCAGACCCTCCCACCAGACCCGTCACTGGCATAATACCCTCCACCAGACCCGTCACTGATATAATACCCTCCCACCAGACCCGTCACTGATATAATACCCTCCCACCAGACCCGTCACTGACATAATACCCTCCACCAGACCCGTCACTGACATAATACCCTCCCACCAGACCCGTCACTGACATAATACCCTCCCACCAGACCCGTTACTGACATAATACCCTCCACCAGACCCGTCACTGACATAATACCCTCCACCAGACCCGTCACTGACATAATACCCTCCACCAGACCCGTCACTGACATAATACCCCTCCACCAGACCCGTCACTGACATAATACCCTCCACCAGACCCGTCACTGACATAATACCCTCCACCAGACCCGTCACTGGTATAATACCCTCCACCAGACCCGTCACTGGCATAATACCCTCCCACCAGACCCGTCACTGACATAATATTCTCCACCAGACCCGTCACTGGCATAATACCCTCCACCAGACCCGTCACTGACATAATACCCTCCACCAGACCCGTCACTGACATAATACCTTCCACCAGACCCGTCACTGGCATAATACCCTCCACCAGACCCGTCACTGGCATAATACCCTCCACCAGACCCGTCACTGACATAATACCCTCCACCAGACCCGTCACTGACATAATACCCTCCACCTGACCCGTCACTGACATAATACCCTCCACCAGACCCGTCACTGGTATAATACCCTCCCACCAGACCCTCCCACCAGACCCGTCACTGGCATAATACTCACCACCAGACCCGTCACTGACATAATACCCTCCACCAGACCCGTCACTGGTATAATACCCTCCACCAGACCCGTCACTGGCATAATACCCACCACCAGACCCTCCCACCAGACCCGTCACTGGCATAATACCCTCCACCAGACCCGTCACTGACATAATACCCTCCACCAGACCCGTCACTGACATAATTCCCTCCACCTGACCCGTCACTGGTATAATACCCTCCCACCAGACCCGTCACTGGCATAATACCCTCCACCAGACCCGTCACTGACATAATACCCTCCACCAGACCCGTCACTGGCATAATACCCTCCACCAGACCCGTCACTGACATAATACCCTCCACCAGACCCGTCACTGACATAATACCCTCCACCAGACCCGTCACTGACATAATACCCTCCCCCAGACCCGTCACTGACATAATACCCTCCCACCAGACCCGTCACTGACATAATACCCTCCACCAGACCCGTCACTGGCATAATACCCTCCACCAGACCCGTCACTGACATAATTCCCTCCACCAGACCCGTCACTGACATAATACCCTCCACCAGACCCGTCACTGACATAATACCCTCCACCAGACCCGTCACTGACATAATACCCTCCCACCAGACCCGTCACTGGTATAATACCCTACACCAGACCCGTCACTGGCATAATACCCTCCACCAGACCCGTCACTGACATAATACCCTCCACTAGACCCGTCACTGACATAATACCCTCCACCAGACCCTCCCACCAGACCCGTCACTGGCATAATACCCTCCACCAGACCCGTCACTGACATAATACCCTCCCACCAGACCCGTCACTGATATAATACCCTCCCACCAGACCCGTCACTGACATAATACCCTCCACCAGACCCGTCACTGACATAATACCCTCCCACCAGACCCGTCACTGACATAATACCCTCCCACCAGACCCGTCACTGACATAATACCCTCCACCAGACCCGTCACTGACATAATACCCTCCACCAGACCCGTCACTGACATAATACCCTCCACCAGACCCGTCACTGACATAATACCCCTCCACCAGACCCGTCACTGACATAATACCCTCCACCAGACCCGTCACTGACATAATACCCTCCACCAGATCCGTCACTGGTATAATACCCTCCACCAGACCCGTCACTGGCATAATACCCTCCCACCAGACCCGTCACTGACATAATATTCTCCACCAGACCCGTCACTGGCATAATACCCTCCACCAGACCCGTCACTGACATAATACCCTCCACCAGACCCGTCACTGACATAATACCCTCCACCAGACCCGTCACTGACATAATACCCTCCACAAGACCCGTCACTGACATAATACCCTCCCACCAGACCCGTCACTGACATAATACCCTCCACCAGACCCGTCACTGACATAATACCTTCCACCAGACCCGTCACTGGCATAATACCCTCCACCAGACCCGTCACTGGCATAATACCCTCCACCAGACCCGTCACTGACATAATACCCTCCACCAGACCCGTCACTGACATAATACCCTCCACCTGACCCGTCACTGACATAATACCCTCCACCAGACCCGTCACTGGTATAATACCCTCCCACCAGACCCTCCCACCAGACCCGTCACTGGCATAATACTCTCCACCAGACCCGTCACTGACATAATACCCTCCACCAGACCCGTCACTGACATAATACCCCTCCAACAGACCCGTCACTGGTATAATACCCTCCACCAGACCCGTCACTGGCATAATACCCACCACCAGACCCTCCCACCATACCCGTCACTGGCATAATACCCTCCACCAGACCCGTCACTGACATAATACCCTCCACCAGACCCGTCACTGACATAATTCCCTCCACCTGACCCGTCACTGGTATAATACCCTCCCACCAGACCCGTCACTGGCATAATACCCTCCACCAGACCAGTCACTGACATAATACCCTCCACCAGACCCGTCACTGGCATAATACCCTCCACCAGACCCGTCACTGACATAATACCCTCCACCAGACCCGTCACTGACATAATACCCTCCACCAGACCCGTCACTGACATAATACCCTCCCCCAGACCCGTCACTGACATAATACCCTCCCACCAGACCCGTCACTGACATAATACCCTCCACCAGACCCGTCACTGGCATAATACCCTCCACCAGACCCGCCACTGACATAATTCCCTCCACCAGACCCGTCACTGACATAATACCCTCCACCAGACCCGTCACTGACATAATACCCTCCACCAGACCCGTCACTGACATAATACCCTCCCACCAGACCCGTCACTGGTATAATACCCTACACCAGACCCGTCACTGGCATAATACCCTCCACCAGACCCGTCACTGACATAATACCCTCCACTAGACCCTTCACTGACATAATACCCTCCACCAGACCCTCCCACCAGACCCGTCACTGGCATAATACCCTCCACCAGACCCGTCACTGACATAATACCCTCCCACCAGACCCGTCACTGATATAATACCCTCCCACCAGACCCGTCACTGACATAATACCCTCCACCAGACCCGTCACTGACATAATACCCTCCCACCAGACCCGTCACTGACATAATACCCTCCCACCAGACCCGTCACTGACATAATACCCTCCACCAGACCCGTCACTGACATAATACCCTCCACCAGACCCGTCACTGACATAATACCCTCCACCAGACCCGTCACTGACATAATACCCCTCCACCAGACCCGTCACTGACATAATACCCTCCACCAGACCCGTCACTTACATAATACCCTCCACCAGACCCGTCACTGGTATAATACCCTCCACCAGACCCGTCACTGGCATAATACCCTCCCACCAGACCCGTCACTGACATAATATTCTCCACCAGACCCGTCACTGGCATAATACCCTCCACCAGACCCGTCACTGACATAATACCCTCCACCAGACCCGTCACTGACATAATACCCTCCACCAGACCCGTCACTGACATAATACCCTCCACAAGACCCGTCACTGACATAATACCCTCCCACCAGACCCGTCACTGACATAATACCCTCCACCAGACCCGTCACTGACATAATACCTTCCACCAGACCCGTCACTGGCATAATACCCTCCACCAGACCCGTCACTGGCATAATACCCTCCACCTGACCCGTCACTGACATAATACCCTCCACCAGACCCGTCACTGACATAATACCCTCCACCTGACCCGTCACTGACATAATACCCTCCACCAGACCCGTCACTGGTATAATACCCTCCCACCAGACCCTCCCACCAGACCCGTCACTGGCATAATACTCTCCACCAGACCCGTCACTGACATAATACCCTCCACCAGACCCGTCACTGACATAATACCCCTCCACCAGACCCGTCACTGGTATAATACCCTCCACCAGACCCGTCACTGGCATAATACCCACCACCAGACCCTCCCACCAGACCCGTCACTGGCATAATACCCTCCACCAGACCCGTCACTGACATAATACCCTCCACCAGACCCGTCACTGACATAATTCCCTCCACCTGACCCGTCACTGGTATAATACCCTCCCACCAGACCCGTCACTGGCATAATACCCTCCACCAGACCCGTCACTGACATAATACCCTCCACCAGACCCGTCACTGGCATAATACCCTCCACCAGACCCGTCACTGACATAATACCCTCCACCAGACCCGTCACTGACATAATACCCTCCACCAGACCCGTCACTGACATAATACCCTCCCACCAGACCCGTCACTGGCATAATACCCTCCACCAGACCCGTCACTGACATAATACCCTCCCACCAGACCCGTCACTGACATAATACCCTCCACCAGACCCGTCACTGACATAATACCCTCCCACCAGACCCGTCACTGGCATAATACCCTCCACCAGACCCGTCACTGACATAATACCCTCCACCAGACCCGTCACTGACATAATACCCTCCCACCAGACCCGTCACTGACATAATACCCTCCCACCAGACCCGTCACTGGCATAATACCAGACCCGTCACTGGCATAATACCCTCCACCAGACCCGTCACTGACATAATACCCTCCACCAGACCCGTCACTGACATAATACCCTCCACCAGACCCGTCACTGGCATAATACCCTCCACCAGACCCGTCACTGACATAATACCCTCCACCAGACCCGTCACTGACATAATACCCTCCACCAGACCCGTCACTGACATAATACCCTCCCCCAGACCCGTCACTGACATAATACCCTCCCACCAGACCCGTCACTGACATAATACCCTCCACCAGACCCGTCACTGGCATAATACCCTCCACCAGACCCGTCACTGGCATAATACCCTCCACCAGACCCGTCACTGACATAATACCCTCCACCAGACCCGTCACTGATAAAATACCCTCCACCAGACCCGTCACTGACATAATACCCTCCACCAGACCCGTCACTGACATAATACCCTCCACCAGACCCGTCACTGGTATAATACACTCCCACCAGACCCGTCACTGACATAATACCCTCCACCAGACCCGCCACTGACATAATACCCTCCACCAGACCCGTCACTGACATAATACCCTCAACCAGACCCGTCACTGACATAATACCCTCCCACCAGACCCGTCACTGGCATAATACCAGACCCGTCACTGGTATAATACCCTCCACCAGACCCGTCACTGACATAATACCCTCCACCCGACCCGTCACTGACATAATACCCTCCACCAGACCCGTCACTGACATAATACCCTCCACCAGACCCGTCACTGGTATAATACCCTCCCACCAGACCCGTCACTGACATAATACCCTTCCCCAGACCCGTCACTGACATAATACCCTCCCATCAGACCCATCACTGGCATAATACCCTCCACCAGACCCGTCACTGGTATAATACCCTCCCACCAGACCCGTCACTGACATAATACCCTTCCCCAGACCCGTCACTGACATAATACCCTCCCATCAGACCCATCACTGGCATAATACCCTCCACCAGACCCGTCACTGGTATAATACCAGTAGTAGGGTGTACGACTCACAGACGATATTTTTTTTTGGGCAGAGGACCCCTGTGAGTCGTACGACTCACAGACGATATTTTTTTTGGGGGGAAATATCGTCTGTGAGTCGTGGGGGTTTTCAGGCAAATTTGGGGGAGTCA
Source organism: Procambarus clarkii (assembly GCF_040958095.1). Lineage (NCBI taxonomy): Eukaryota > Metazoa > Arthropoda > Malacostraca > Decapoda > Cambaridae > Procambarus > Procambarus clarkii. Next base: position 8,529 of record NW_027190520.1, read on the forward strand.
CAGATTTGGAAGTAAGGAATTCTTATGAGGAAAATAATTTCTGAGATCTTAGAGGTTTGTTAAGCATTCTTAATAGGAAAATAAGTAGGAAAATCTTAAAGAAAAGTTTTAGAAAAAATCGTGTTTGTGTCACAGCATTTCCAGGTAAACTCTATGGACATCCTTTGCCCGTTTTCAATCACATATTTTCAAAGAGCATTTTCAGAGAATATTGTCTTAGACGTTTTGTTAAGGAAAACAGACAACTTAGCCATAACATTTAGTTTTATATCCATTTACCGCTATTTCACCTGTAAAGACCAAAATTGAACAGAGCCCAGTTATAGACAGAAATTCGTCAGAGACCATTTTATACCTAAAAATGAACAGAGTCTACTTTGAGAGCAAAATTAGTCAGAGACAGTTTTAAGCTCAAATTTCATCAGTGTCCTGTAATCTGTGAAAATTTGACAGAGTCCAGTTCTTGATCGAAATTCATCAGAGTCCAGTTTTCTAGCAAAATTCGCCAGAGTCTACTTTGTGCCAAAATATTCAGAGTCCAGTTCATAATCGAAATTAATCAGTCTAATTAAAGACCCAAATTTGGCAGAGACCACATTTTCGCTACTAGCAGTCCAATCCCCCTGAAATTTTAAACAGTCATATTTCAGACATAGTAAATAAGATCAAGTCAGTTACCAAGCTCCAGCGCTTGTCCCCCACCTTATTTCGTTTATACAAGATCGTTAGTAACATTCCAATTTCCCTGAAATTTTTACCCTCTGTATTTCAGACTCCGTAAATAAAATCAAAACAGTTACCAAGCTCCAGCGCTTGTCCTCCGCCTTAGCTCTCTCTCGTATCTTCGTTAGTATCAGTCCAATTTCCCTGAAATTTTTACCCTCTGTATTTCAGGCACCGTAAATATGATCAAAACAGTTACCAAGCTCCATCTCTTGTCCTCCGCCTTAGCTCTCTCTCGTATCTTCGTTAGTATCAGTCCAATTTCCCTGAAATTTCTACCCTCTGTATTTCAGGCACCGTAATAAGATCAAAACAGTTACCAAGCTCCAGCGCTTGTCCTCCGCCTTAGTTCTCTTTCGTATCTTTGTAAATAAACCATCAATTTCCCTTAAATTTTTACCCTCTGCATTTCAGACACCGTAAATAAAATCAAGTCAGTTATCGAGCTCCAGCTCTCGTCCCCGCCTTAATTCTCTTTCGTATCTTTGTAAATAACCCATCAATTTCCCTAAAATTAAAAGCAGACATACTTCAAAGTTAGTAAATAAGATCAAGTCAGTTACTGAGCTCCAGCTCTCGTCCCCCACCCTCTTCCACCCTCAAGTCTTTGTAAATAAACCATCAATTTCCCCGAAATTTTTACCCTCTGTATTTCAGACATAGTAAATATGAAGTAAACAATTATAAAACTCTAGCTCTTGTCCTCTGTCCAAGCTCACTTTTGTAAATTCATTACTCTCAGTCCAAATCACCCAACTACATTTTCAGACATAGTAAATAAAAACCAGTTCAGTTATCAAGTTTCAACTCTTGTGCCCCAGCTTAGTTCATTTTGTACAAGTTCTTTATTTCCAACTATATCACATGAGATTTAAGATCACCTTATTTTCTAACGTAGTAAAATTAATCTGGACATTAGCAAAGCTCCATTTCCTCAGCCTTAGATCATCAGACATAAATATATTCGATCAAGTCCGTCTCCAACCTATCTGTTTATCAGAGTAATTACTTTACCCTTCTCATCCCCAACGTATCAATCCCCAACGTATCAAAACCTTCAATAATCATACTGTATTTGCATATTTTCTCTATATTCAGCTGTGTTCTTCACATTTTGTCCATGTTTTCTGTGTTCACTCCATGTTCTTCAAATGTTCACAGTCCCATTCAGTTCATATTTTCACAAGTATCTCCATTTTTTCTGTAATCTTTCTCTTAGTCTCATTACTTTCTCTACAAATTCTAGTCATATTTTCTATGTTTTCATGTTCATCACATGTTCTCTTTACAACTTTTATACTCAATATTCATGCTAACTTCCATATTTTGTGTTCTTTGTCAATATTCATGTTCCTCTACAAGTTCATGTTCCTCACAAGATCACTTCGTTTTTCACCTTCACTTACATGTTTTCTACATTCTTTGTCATATTCTCCATGTTCTTCACAAGTCCATTGTTCATTCTTTGTATTCCCTATTCTCCTTATCATGTTTTCATGTTCTCTGTAAGTTCATATTCCCAGCATGTTCACTGTATTCATCAACTTTTCTTACATGTGTTCTTTGCCATGTTCCCCATATGTTCTCTGGGTTTTTCCCCTTACATGTTATCTAACGTTCCTTAACTAAAAAAATCTTTCACCAATCAACTAAAAACATAGTCACTTTCGTCATTTCTCAACTAAACTTATTATCCAGTCAACTAAAAATAGTCAGAAATAGCCTCGTTCAACACTGTTCTTAACTAAAACAACCTTTCTCTTAGCTAAAAATTGTCAAAGGAAACTTCTTTCAGCACTTTCTTAACAGTCGCTATGTTTCATCAAGAAAAAATTGTCAAAGGAAACTTTCCAAAACTGTTCATAACTAGCTTTTATCCATCGTCAATCAACTAAAAATAATAACTTTAATCATTTCTTAACTAAACTTATTCCCCAGTCATCAGAAAATAACCGTGTTCTTCATGTTTCATTGTCATTTCTTAACTAAACATATTCCCCATTCATCAGAAAAATAACCGTGTTCATCATGTTTCATTGTCATTTCTTAACTAAAATTATCTGCCAATCATCAGAAAAAGTCATATTCATCATTTCGTAACAGCCATTATGTTTTCGTCAAGTAAGAAAATATAGTCAAAGATATCTATCATCGTCGTTCTTAACTGGCATTATACTTTGTGGAGCACTAAAATAGTCACTGTCGTCATATTTTGTTTTTTTCCTCAACTAAAAGAGTCAAATGTAACTTTTTCAACACTTTCGTAACTAAAATTATATGTCGCTAAGTAAGAAAAATAGTCAAAGGTGCTCTCCGTTACACCAAAGTTACTCTTCGAGAAATCAAAGACACTCTTCAATACATTAAGGACTTACTCAAAGACACCAAAGTTACACTCAAAGACATCCTTCGAGACATCAAAGACATCCTTAAGACTTCAATGGGACTCTTCCATTCATCAAAGACATTCTCTAAGCCCTCAAAGTTATTCTCAGAACAATCAAAAGTTATTCCAAGGCAACAAAAGTTATTCTCAGAACAATCAAAAGTTATTCCAAGACAGCAAAAGTCATTCTCAGAGATATCAAAATTATTCTCGGAGTCATCAAAGGTATTCTCTAACTCACTTTTGGTCATTAAAGTTAATTTCTATGTTATAAAAGTTTGTCTCAGAGACATCTAAAGTTAATCTTAGAGTTATCAAATGTAATCTCTAACTCACTTTTGTTCATCAAAGTTGATCTCAGAGTTAACAAAGGTAATCTCTAACTCACTCTCGTTCATCAAAGTTGTTTCAAAGACATCAAAGTTAATCTCAGAGTTATCCAAAGATATTCTCATGTCCACAAAAGTTATTCACAGAGTCGTCAAAGTTAATCCAAGACATCTTCGTTCTTAAAAGTTATTCTCAGAGACATCTAAAGTTATTCTTTAAGACAACAAAGTCTTTCTCAGAGTCATCAAAGTTATTCTCAGAGTCACCTTTGTTATTCAAAGAAGCCTTCCGAGACATCCTCGTTCAACAAAAACTGTCCTCAGAGCCATCAAAAAGTTAAATACAGTCGTCAAAGTTATTCTCTAAGTATCTTTTCGTTCATCAGAGAAGCTTTCTAAGACATCTTTGTTCATCCAAGTTGTTCTCTAAGACATCAATCTTGTTCTCTAAGACATCAAAGATGTTCTCTAAGACATAAAAGTTATTCTCAGAGTCACCTTCGTTCTTCAGAGAAACTTTCCAAAACATCTTCGTTCATCAAACTCGTTTTCAAAGTCATCAAAAGTTAATCTAAGACATCTTTTTTCATCAAAGTTATTCTCAGAGTCATCAAATGTTATTCTCGAAGTCATCAAAGATATTTTCAGAGACATCTAAAGTTAATTTCTATGTTATAAAAGTTATTCTCAGAGACATCTAAAGTTAATCTTGGCCATCAAAGTTGTTCTCTAAACATCAATGTTGTTCTCCAAGACATCAAAGATGTTCTCAAAATCATAAAAGTTATTCCCAGAGCTATCAAAGTCTTTCTCAAAGTCATCAAAGTTATTCAAAGAGCTAACAAAAGTTATTCTCTAAGTAACCTTTCGTTCATCAGAGAAGCTTTCTAAGACATCTTTGTTCATCCAAGTTGTTCTCTAAGACATCAATCTTGTTCTCTAAGACATCAAAGATGTTCTCTAAGACATAAAAGTTATTCTCAGAGTCACCTTCGTTCTTCAGAGAAACTTTCCAAAACATCTTCGTTCATCAAACTCGTTTTCAAAGTCATCAAAAGTTAATCTAAGACATCTTTTTTCATCAAAGTTATTCTCAGAGTCATCAAATGTTATTCTCGAAGTCATCAAAGATATTTTCAGAGACATCTAAAGTTAATTTCTATGTTATAAAAGTTATTCTCAGAGACATCTAAAGTTAATCTTGGCCATCAAAGTTGTTCTCTAAACATCAATGTTGTTCTCCAAGACATCAAAGATGTTCTCAAAATCATAAAAGTTATTCCCAGAGCTATCAAAGTCTTTCTCAAAGTCATCAAAGTTATTCAAAGAGCTAACAAAAGTTATTCTCTAAGTAACCTTTCGTTCATCAGAGAAGCTTTCTAAGACATCTTCGTTCATCAATGTTGATCTCTAAGTCACCTTGGTTCATCAAAGAAACTCTCCTTCTTCCATCAAGTTATACTTTAAGACAACATTGTTGTTCTCTAAGACATCTTCAGGCATAAAATTTCTCTCCAAATGTAACTAGTTCAGCTTTTCATATCAAACTTACACTTCTGTTAAATATATTTTCTTAGACATTTTACCTTTTAAACTGTTCTCTGAACTACACTGTTCAAACCTACGTAACCTATCCTCTCCACCCAATGTTACTTAGTTAGCGTAACGTTCCTAAACCTAACTTTACTTATCCTAACCTAACTTTACCTATGTTACCTTACCTTACCTACCTTTCCTAACTTAACCTGCTTAACCTATCTTACCTATCTTACCTAACTTTACCTATCTTACCTATCTTACCTAACTTTACCTATGTTACCTTACCTTACCTACCTTTCCTAACTTAACCTGCTTAACCTATCTTACCTAACTTTACCTATCTTACCTAACTTAACTTTCATAACCTAACTTTACCTATCCTAACATAACTTACCTTACCTTACCTATCTTACCTAACTTTACCTATGTTACCTTACCTTACCTACCTTTCCTAACTTAACCTGCTTAACCTATCTTACCTAACTTTACCTATCTTACCTAACTTAACTTTCATAACCTAACTTTACCTATCCTAACATAACTTACCTTACCTTCCCTATCTTACCTAACTTTACCTATCCTAACATAACTTACCTTACCTTCCCTAACCTAACCTAACCTAACCTAACCTAACCTAACCTAACCTATCCTATCCTAACCTAACTTGCTTTACCTAACTTAATCTTACATTCCCAAACTGATGTATCCTAACTTATCTAGTCAAACCAGACATGATCTAACTTAAGTATTCCTTCTTGTCTTTGTGTTTCGTCAATCATTGTCTCATATTCATTTACTCATTTCATTAGTTAATTTCTCAAATGGGCACTTATGCATTTCAAGTGCTATTTTGTTAGAGATTGGATATTTAAGCATTTCAAAGAATTATAATTTCTCAAATGGACGTTTTTGCATTTCAAGTGCTATTTGTTAGAGATTGGATATTTAAGCATTTCAAAGAATTTTTGTTATATATGGGCATTTACTCATTTCAAGGGATAATTTCTCAAATGGACGTTTTTTGCATTTCAAGTGTTATTTGTTTAAGATTGGGTATTTAACCATTTCAAAGGATTTTTGTTATATATGGGAACTTACTCGTTTCAAGGGCTAATTTCTCAAATGATCATTTTTGCAGATCAAGGGTTATTTGTTAAAGTTCATCAAGTTGCCCATAAGTTGTATTTATTATGTTTGTTATCATATGTTCTTATTCCCCAACCCTTTAACCTAACCTCTTGTAATCTTAGTGTATTTAGTAGGTTCTATCTTATGTTCTTATTCCCCAACCCTTTAACCTAACCTTTCAGATGTAGTTTGTTGAATATATTATCCTTTTCCTAACCTTTCAGATGTAGTTTTGTTTCTCCTTTTGTATATTTTTACCCAAACCATCTTTCCTTCTTTACTTTGATTCTCCTACTCCTTCTAACCCTCCTTTTCTATCTCTCTCCCTTATTCTCTCTCTTCCTCCCCCTCTCTCTCCCTCATTTGCTCAAATGCTCTCTTGTTTCTCAAATTCACGTCTTATTGCCCCCATTCTCACACCCTCATTCTCATTCACTTAGTTTTTCTTTTTCTCAAATTCAAGTCTTAGTGCTCCCATTCTCACACCCTCATTCTCATTCACTTAGTTTTTCTTTTTCTCAAATTCAAGTCTTAGTGCTCCCATGCCCACACTCTCTCTCATTCTCTCTTCTTTTGTCCCATTTTCTTCCGCCCCCTCTCTCTTACTCCTTGCTCTTCTTTCATGCTCTCACTCCCTTGAGCTCTTGTTTCTCAATTTCAAGTCTTAGTAGATCTGATTCTTTACTATTGTAATTTTTATTATTACTATGATAAAGAATGAACTTATATGTGAAAACAAAGTAAAGAAGGAAAGAAGGTTTGGGTAAAAATATACAAAAAGGAGAAACAAAACTACATCTGAAAGGTTAGGAAAAGGATAATATATTCAACAAACTACATCTGAAAGGTTAGGTTAAAGGGTTGGGGAATAAGAACATAAGATAGAACCTACTAAATACACTAAGATTACAAGAGGTTAGGTTAAAGGGTTGGGGAATAAGAACATATGATAACAAACATAATAAATACAACTTATGGGCAACTTGATGAACTTTAACAAATAACCCTTGATCTGCAAAAATGATCATTTGAGAAATTAGCCCTTGAAACGAGTAAGTTCCCATATATAACAAAAATCCTTTGAAATGGTTAAATACCCAATCTTAAACAAATAACACTTGAAATGCAAAAAACGTCCATTTGAGAAATTATCCCTTGAAATGAGTAAATGCCCATATATAACAAAAATTCTTTGAAATGCTTAAATATCCAATCTCTAACAAATAGCACTTGAAATGCAAAAACGTCCATTTGAGAAATTATAATTCTTTGAAATGCTTAAATATCCAATCTCTAACAAAATAGCACTTGAAATGCATAAGTGCCCATTTGAGAAATTAACTAATGAAATGAGTAAATGAATATGAGACAATGATTGACGAAACACAAAGACAAGAAGGAATACTTAAGTTAGATCATGTCTGGTTTGACTAGATAAGTTAGGATACATCAGTTTGGGAATGTAAGATTAAGTTAGGTAAAGCAAGTTAGGTTAGGATAGGATAGGTTAGGTTAGGTTAGGTTAGGTTAGGTTAGGTTAGGTTAGGGAAGGTAAGGTAAGTTATGTTAGGATAGGTAAAGTTAGGTAAGATAGGGAAGGTAAGGTAAGTTATGTTAGGATAGGTAAAGTTAGGTTATGAAAGTTAAGTTAGGTAAGATAGGTAAAGTTAGGTAAGATAGGTTAAGCAGGTTAAGTTAGGAAAGGTAGGTAAGGTAAGGTAACATAGGTAAAGTTAGGTAAGATAGGTAAGGTAAGGTAAGTTATGTTAGGATAGGTAAAGTTAGGTTATGAAAGTTAAGTTAGGTAAGATAGGTAAAGTTAGGTAAGATAGGTTAAGCAGGTTAAGTTAGGAAAGGTAGGTAAGGTAAGGTAACATAGGTAAAGTTAGGTAAGATAGGTAAGATAGGTAAAGTTAGGTAAGATAGGTAAGATAGGTTAAGCAGGTTAAGTTAGGAAAGGTAGGTAAGGTAAGGTAACATAGGTAAAGTTAGGTTAGGATAAGTAAAGTTAGGTTTAGGAACGTTACGCTAACTAAGTAACATTGGGTGGAGAGGATAGGTTACGTAGGTTTGAACAGTGTAGTTCAGAGAACAGTTTAAAAGGTAAAATGTCTAAGAAAATATATTTAACAGAAGTGTAAGTTTGATATGAAAAGCTGAACTAGTTACATTTGGAGAGAAATTTTATGCCTGAAGATGTCTTAGAGAACAACAATGTTGTCTTAAAGTATAACTTGATGGAAGAAGGAGAGTTTCTTTGATGAACCAAGGTGACTTAGAGATCAACATTGATGAACGAAGATGTCTTAGAAAGCTTCTCTGATGAACGAAAGGTTACTTAGAGAATAACTTTTGTTAGCTCTTTGAATAACTTTGATGACTTTGAGAAAGACTTTGATAGCTCTGGGAATAACTTTTATGATTTTGAGAACATCTTTGATGTCTTGGAGAACAACATTGATGTTTAGAGAACAACTTTGATGGCCAAGATTAACTTTAGATGTCTCTGAGAATAACTTTTATAACATAGAAATTAACTTTAGATGTCTCTGAAAATATCTTTGATGACTTCGAGAATAACATTTGATGACTCTGAGAATAACTTTGATGAAAAAAGATGTCTTAGATTAACTTTTGATGACTTTGAAAACGAGTTTGATGAACGAAGATGTTTTGGAAAGTTTCTCTGAAGAACGAAGGTGACTCTGAGAATAACTTTTATGTCTTAGAGAACATCTTTGATGTCTTAGAGAACAAGATTGATGTCTTAGAGAACAACTTGGATGAACAAAGATGTCTTAGAAAGCTTCTCTGATGAACGAAAGGTTACTTAGAGAATAACTTTTGTTAGCTCTTTGAATAACTTTGATGACTTTGAGAAAGACTTTGATAGCTCTGGGAATAACTTTTATGATTTTGAGAACATCTTTGATGTCTTGGAGAACAACATTGATGTTTAGAGAACAACTTTGATGGCCAAGATTAACTTTAGATGTCTCTGAGAATAACTTTTATAACATAGAAATTAACTTTAGATGTCTCTGAAAATATCTTTGATGACTTCGAGAATAACATTTGATGACTCTGAGAATAACTTTGATGAAAAAAGATGTCTTAGATTAACTTTTGATGACTTTGAAAACGAGTTTGATGAACGAAGATGTTTTGGAAAGTTTCTCTGAAGAACGAAGGTGACTCTGAGAATAACTTTTATGTCTTAGAGAACATCTTTGATGTCTTAGAGAACAAGATTGATGTCTTAGAGAACAACTTGGATGAACAAAGATGTCTTAGAAAGCTTCTCTGATGAACGAAAAGATACTTAGAGAATAACTTTGACGACTGTATTTAACTTTTTGATGGCTCTGAGGACAGTTTTTGTTGAACGAGGATGTCTCGGAAGGCTTCTTTGAATAACAAAGGTGACTCTGAGAATAACTTTGATGACTCTGAGAAAGACTTTGTTGTCTTAAAGAATAACTTTAGATGTCTCTGAGAATAACTTTTAAGAACGAAGATGTCTTGGATTAACTTTGACGACTCTGTGAATAACTTTTGTGGACATGAGAATATCTTTGGATAACTCTGAGATTAACTTTGATGTCTTTGAAACAACTTTGATGAACGAGAGTGAGTTAGAGATTACCTTTGTTAACTCTGAGATCAACTTTGATGAACAAAAGTGAGTTAGAGATTACATTTGATAACTCTAAGATTAACTTTAGATGTCTCTGAGACAAACTTTTATAACATAGAAATTAACTTTAATGACCAAAAGTGAGTTAGAGAATACCTTTGATGACTCCGAGAATAATTTTGATATCTCTGAGAATGACTTTTGCTGTCTTGGAATAACTTTTGATTGTTCTGAGAATAACTTTTGTTGCCTTGGAATAACTTTTGATTGTTCTGAGAATAACTTTGAGGGCTTAGAGAATGTCTTTGATGAATGGAAGAGTCCCATTGAAGTCTTAAGGATGTCTTTGATGTCTCGAAGGATGTCTTTGAGTGTAACTTTGGTGTCTTTGAGTAAGTCCTTAATGTATTGAAGAGTGTCTTTGATTTCTCGAAGAGTAACTTTGGTGTAACGGAGAGCACCTTTGACTATTTTTCTTACTTAGCGACATATAATTTTAGTTACGAAAGTGTTGAAAAAGTTACATTTGACTCTTTTAGTTGAGGAAAAAAACAAAATATGACGACAGTGACTATTTTAGTGCTCCACAAAGTATAATGCCAGTTAAGAACGACGATGATAGATATCTTTGACTATATTTTCTTACTTGACGAAAACATAATGGCTGTTACGAAATGATGAATATGACTTTTTCTGATGATTGGCAGATAATTTTAGTTAAGAAATGACAATGAAACATGATGAACACGGTTATTTTTCTGATGAATGGGGAATATGTTTAGTTAAGAAATGACAATGAAACATGAAGAACACGGTTATTTTCTGATGACTGGGGAATAAGTTTAGTTAAGAAATGATTAAAGTTATTATTTTTAGTTGATTGACGATGGATAAAAGCTAGTTATGAACAGTTTTGGAAAGTTTCCTTTGACAATTTTTTCTTGATGAAACATAGCGACTGTTAAGAAAGTGTTGAAAGAAGTTTCCTTTGACAATTTTTAGCTATGAGAAAGGTTGTTTTAGTTAAGAACAGAGTTGAACGAGGCTATTTCTGACTATTTTTAGTTGACTGGATAATAAGTTTAGTTGAGAAATGACGAAAGTGACTATGTTTTTAGTTGATTGGTGAAAGATTTTTTTAGTTAAGGAACGTTAGATAACATGTAAGGGGAAAAACCCAGAGAACATATGGGGAACATGGCAAAGAACACATGTAAGAAAAGTTGATGAATACAGTGAACATGCTGGGAATATGAACTTACAGAGAACATGAAAACATGATAAGGGGAATAGGGAATACAAAGAATGAACAATGGACTTGTGAAGAACATGGAGAATATGACAAAGAATGTAGAAAACATGTAAGTGAAGGTGAAAAACGAAGTGATCTTGTGAGGAACATGAACTTGTAGAGGAACATGAATATTGACAAAGAACACAAAATATGGAAGTTAGCATGAATATTGAGTATAAAAGTTGTAAAGAGAACATGTGATGAACATGAAAACATAGAAAATATGACTAGAATTTGTAGAGAAAGTAATGAGACTAAGAGAAAGATTACAGAAAAAATGGAGATACTTGTGAAAATATGAACTGAATGGGACTGTGAACATTTGAAGAACATGGAGTGAACACAGAAAACATGGACAAAATGTGAAGAACACAGCTGAATATAGAGAAAATATGCAAATACAGTATGATTATTGAAGGTTTTGATACGTTGGGGATTGATACGTTGGGGATGAGAAGGGTAAAGTAATTACTCTGATAAACAGATAGGTTGGAGACGGACTTGATCGAATATATTTATGTCTGATGATCTAAGGCTGAGGAAATGGAGCTTTGCTAATGTCCAGATTAATTTTACTACGTTAGAAAATAAGGTGATCTTAAATCTCATGTGATATAGTTGGAAATAAAGAACTTGTACAAAATGAACTAAGCTGGGGCACAAGAGTTGAAACTTGATAACTGAACTGGTTTTTATTTACTATGTCTGAAAATGTAGTTGGGTGATTTGGACTGAGAGTAATGAATTTACAAAAGTGAGCTTGGACAGAGGACAAGAGCTAGAGTTTTATAATTGTTTACTTCATATTTACTATGTCTGAAATACAGAGGGTAAAAATTTCGGGGAAATTGATGGTTTATTTACAAAGACTTGAGGGTGGAAGAGGGTGGGGGACGAGAGCTGGAGCTCAGTAACTGACTTGATCTTATTTACTAACTTTGAAGTATGTCTGCTTTTAATTTTAGGGAAATTGATGGGTTATTTACAAAGATACGAAAGAGAATTAAGGCGGGGACGAGAGCTGGAGCTCGATAACTGACTTGATTTTATTTACGGTGTCTGAAATGCAGAGGGTAAAAATTTAAGGGAAATTGATGGTTTATTTACAAAGATACGAAAGAGAACTAAGGCGGAGGACAAGCGCTGGAGCTTGGTAACTGTTTTGATCTTATTACGGTGCCTGAAATACAGAGGGTAGAAATTTCAGGGAAATTGGACTGATACTAACGAAGATACGAGAGAGAGCTAAGGCGGAGGACAAGAGATGGAGCTTGGTAACTGTTTTGATCATATTTACGGTGCCTGAAATACAGAGGGTAAAAATTTCAGGGAAATTGGACTGATACTAACGAAGATACGAGAGAGAGCTAAGGCGGAGGACAAGCGCTGGAGCTTGGTAACTGTTTTGATTTTATTTACGGAGTCTGAAATACAGAGGGTAAAAATTTCAGGGAAATTGGAATGTTACTAACGATCTTGTATAAACGAAATAAGGTGGGGGACAAGCGCTGGAGCTTGGTAACTGACTTGATCTTATTTACTATGTCTGAAATATGACTGTTTAAAATTTCAGGGGGATTGGACTGCTAGTAGCGAAAATGTGGTCTCTGCCAAATTTGGGTCTTTAATTAGACTCTGATTAATTTCGATTATGAACTGGACTCTGAATATTTTGGCACAAAGTAGACTCTGGCGAATTTTGCTAGAAAACTGGACTCTGATGAATTTCGATCAAGAACTGGACTCTGTCAAATTTTCACAGATTACAGGACACTGATGAAATTTGAGCTTAAAACTGTCTCTGACTAATTTTGCTCTCAAAGTAGACTCTGTTCATTTTTAGGTATAAAATGGTCTCTGACGAATTTCTGTCTATAACTGGGCTCTGTTCAATTTTGGTCTTTACAGGTGAAATAGCGGTAAATGGATATAAAACTAAATGTTATGGCTAAGTTGTCTGTTTTCCTTAACAAAACGTCTAAGACAATATTCTCTGAAAATGCTCTTTGAAAATATGTGATTGAAAACGGGCAAAGGATGTCCATAGAGTTTACCTGGAAATGCTGTGACACAAACACGATTTTTTCTAAAACTTTTCTTTAAGATTTTCCTACTTATTTTCCTATTAAGAATGCTTAACAAACCTCTAAGATCTCAGAAATTATTTTCCTCATAAGAATTCCTTACTTCCAAATCTGTGACTCCCCCAAATTTGCCTGAAAACCCCCACGACTCACAGACGATATTTCCCCCCAAAAAAAATATCGTCTGTGAGTCGTACGACTCACAGGGGTCCTCTGCCCAAAAAAAAATATCGTCTGTGAGTCGTACACCCTACTACTAATACCCTCCCATCAGACCCATCACTGGCATAATACCCTCCACCAGACCCGTCACTGGTATAATACCCTCCACCAGTCCCGTCACTGACATAATACCCTCCACCAGACCCGTCACTGACATAATACCCTCCCACCAGACCCGTCACTGACATAATACCCTCCACCAGACCCGTCACTGACATAATACCCTCCCACCAGACCCGTCACTGACATAATACCCTCCACCAGACCCGTCACTGACATAATACCCTCCACCAGACCCGTCACTGACATAATACCCTCCACCAGACCCGTCACTGACATAATACCCTCCACCAGACCCGTCACTGACATAATACCCTCCCCCAGACCCGTCACTGACATAATACCCTCCACCAGACCCGTCACTGACATAATACCCTCCACCAGACCCGTCACTGACATAATACCCTCCCCCAGACCCGTCACTGACATAATACCCTCCCACCAGACCCGTCACTGACATAATACCCTCCACCAGACCCGTCACTGGCATAATACCCTCCACCAGACCCGTCACTGACATAATACCCTCCACCAGACCCGTCACTGACATAATACCCTCCACCAGACCCGTCACTGACATAATACCCTCCACCAGACCCGTCACTGACATAATACCCTCCCACCTGACCCGTCACTGGTATAATACCCTACACCAGACCCGTCACTGGCATAATACCCTCCACCAGACCCGTCACTGACATAATACCCTCCACTAGACCCTTCACTGACATAATACCCTCCACCAGACCCTCCCACCAGACCCGTCACTGGCATAATACCCTCCACCAGACCCGTCACTGACATAATACCCTCCCACCAGACCCGTCACTGATATAATACCCTCCCACCAGACCCGTCACTGACATAATACCCTCCACCAGACCCGTCACTGACATAATACCCTCCCACCAGACCCGTCACTGACATAATACCCTCCCACCAGACCCGTCACTGACATAATACCCTCCACCAGACCCGTCACTGACATAATACCCTCCACCAGACCCGTCACTGACATAATACCCTCCACCAGACCCGTCACTGACATAATACCCCTCCACCAGACCCGTCACTGACATAATATCCTCCACCAGACCCGTCACTGACATAATACCTTCCACCAGACCCGTCACTGGCATAATACCCTCCACCAGACCCGTCACTGGCATAATACCTTCCACCAGACCCGTCACTGACATAATACCCTCCACCAGACCCGTCACTGACATAATACCCTCCACCTGACCCGTCACTGACATAATACCCTCCACCAGACCCGTTACTGGTATAATACCCTCCCACCAGACCCTCCCACCAGACCCGTCACTGGCATAATACTCTCCTCCAGACCCGTCACTGACAAAATACCCTCCACCAGACCCGTCACTGACATAATACCCCTCCACCAGACCCGTCACTGGTATAATACCCTCCACCAGACCCGTCACTGGCATAATACCCACCACCAGACCCTCCCACCAGACCCGTCACTGGCATAATACCCTCCACCAGACCCGTCACTGACATAATACCCTCCACCAGACCCGTCACTGACATAATTCCCTCCACCTGACCCGTCACTGGTATAATACCCTCCCACCAGACCCGTCACTGGCATAATACCCTCCACCAGACCCGTCACTGACATAATACCCTCCACCAGACCCGTCACTGGCATAATACCCTCCACCAGACCCGTCACTGACATAATACCCTCCACCAGACCCGTCACTGACATAATACCCTCCACCAGACCCGTCACTGACATAATACCCTCCCCCAGACCCGTCACTGACATAATACCCTCCCACCAGACCCGTCACTGACATAATACCCTCCACCAGACCCGTCACTGGCATAATACCCTCCACCAGACCCGTCACTGACATAATTCCCTCCACCAGACCCGTCACTGACATAATACCCTCCACCAGACCCGTCACTGACATAATACCCTCCACCAGACCCGTCACTGACATAATACCCTCCCACCAGACCCGTCACTGGTATAATACCCTACACCAGACCCGTCACTGGCATAATACCCTCCACCAGACCCGTCACTGACATAATACCCTCCACTAGACCCTTCACTGACATAATACCCTCCACCAGACCCTCCCACCAGACCCGTCACTGGCATAATACCCTCCACCAGACCCGTCACTGACATAATACCCTCCCACCAGACCCGTCACTGATATAATACCCTCCCACCAGACCCGTCACTGACATAATACCCTCCACCAGACCCGTCACTGACATAATACCCTCCCACCAGACCCGTCACTGACATAATACCCTCCCACCAGACCCGTCACTGACATAATACCCTCCACCAGACCCGTCACTGACATAATACCCTCCACCAGACCCGTCACTGACATAATACCCTCCACCAGACCCGTCACTGACATAATACCCCTCCACCAGACCCGTCACTGACATAATACCCTCCACCAGACCCGTCACTGACATAATACCCTCCTCCAGACCCGTCACTGGTATAATACCCTCCACCAGACCCGTCACTGGCATAATACCCTCCCACCAGACCCGTCACTGACATAATATTCTCCACCAGACCCGTCACTGGCATAATACCCTCCACCAGACCCGTCACTGACATAATACCCTCCACCAGACCCGTCACTGACATAATACCCTCCACCAGACCCGTCACTGACATAATACCCTCCACAAGACCCGTCACTGACATAATACCCTCCCACCAGACCCGTCACTGACATAATACCCTCCACCAGACCCGTCACTGACATAATACCTTCCACCAGACCCGTCACTGGCATAATACCCTCCACCAGACCCGTCACTGGCATAATACCCTCCACCAGACCCGTCACTGACATAATACCCTCCACCAGACCCGTCACTGACATAATACCCTCCACCTGACCCGTCACTGACATAATACCCTCCACCAGACCCGTCACTGGTATAATACCCTCCCACCAGACCCTCCCACCAGACCCGTCACTGGCATAATACTCTCCACCAGACCCGTCACTGACATAATACCCTCCACCAGACCCGTCACTGACATAATACCCCTCCACCAGACCCGTCACTGGTATAATACCCTCCACCAGACCCGTCACTGGCATAATACCCACCACCAGACCCTCCCACCAGACCCGTCACTGGCATAATACCCTCCACCAGACCCGTCACTGACATAATACCCTCCACCAGACCCGTCACTGACATAATTCCCTCCACCTGACCCGTCACTGGTATAATACCCTCCCACCAGACCCGTCACTGGCATAATACCCTCCACCAGACTAGACACTGACATAATACCCTCCACCAGACCCGTCACTGGCATAATACCCTCCACCAAACCCGTCATTGACATAATACCCTCCACCAGACCCGTCACTGACATAATACCCTCCACCAGACCCGTCACTGACATAATACCCTCCCACCAGACCCGTCACTGGCATAATACCCTCCACCAGACCCGTAAAGACATAATACCCTCCCACCAGACCCGTCACTGACATAATACCCTCCACCAGACCCGTCACTGACATAATACCCTCCCACCAGACCCGTCACTGGCATAATACCCTCCACCAGACCCGTCACTGACATAATACCCTCCACCAGACCCGTCACTGGCATAATACCCTCCCACCAGACCCGTCACTGACATAATACCCTCCACCAGATCCGTCACTGACATAATACCCTCCACCAGACCCGTCACTGGCATAATACCCTCCACCAGACCCGTCACTGACATAATACCCTCCACCAGACCCGTCACTGACATAATACCCTCCACCAGACCCGTCACTGACATAATACTCTCCACCAGACCCGTCACTGACATAATACCCTCCACCAGACCCGTCACTGGTATAATACCCTCCCACCAGACCCTCCCACCAGACCTGTCACTGGCATAATACCCTCCACCAGACCCGTCACTGACATAATACCCTCCCACCAGACCCGTCACTGACATAATACCCTCCACCAGACCCGTCACTGACATAATACCCTCCACCAGACCCGTCACTGACATAATACCCTCCACCAGACCCGTCACTGACATAATACCCTCCACCAGACCCGTCACTGGTATAATACCCTCCCACCAGACCCGTCACTGGTATAATACCCTCCACCAGACCCGTCACTGACATAATACCCTCCACCAGACCCGTCACTGACATAATACCCTCCACCAGACCCGTCACTGACATAATACCCTCCACCAGACCCTCCCACCAGACCCGTCACTGACATAATACCCTCCCACCAGACCCGTCACTGACATAATACCCTACACCAGACCCGTCACTGACATAATACCCTCCACCAGACCCGTCACTGACATAATACCCTCCACCAGACCCGTCACTGACATAATACCCTCCACCAGACCCGTCACTGACATAATACCCTCCACCAGACCCTCCCACCAGACCCGTCACTGACATAATACCCTCCCACCAGACCCGTCACTGACATAATACCCTCCACCAGACCCGTCACTGACATAATACCCTCCACCAGACCCGTCACTGACATAATACCCTCCACCAGACCCGTCACTGACATAATACCCTCCCACCAGACCCGTCACTGACATAATACCCTCCACCAGACCCGTCACTGGCAAAATACCCTCCACCAGACCCGTCACTGACATAATACCCTCCACCAGACCCTCCCACTAGACCCGTCACTGGCATAATACCCTCCACCAGACCCGTCACTGACATAATACCCTCCACCAGACCCTCCCACCAGACCCGTCACTGGCATAATACCCTCCACCAGACCCGTCACTGGCATAATACCCTCCACCAGACCCGTCACTGGCATAATACCCTCCACCAGACCCGTCACTGGCATAATACCCTCCACCAGACCCGTCACTGGCATAATACCCTCCACCAGACCCGTCACTGGCATAATACCCTCCACCAGACCCGTCACTGACATAATACCCTCCACCAGACCCTCCCACCAGACCCGTCACTCACATAATACCCTCCACCAGACCCGTCACTGACATAATACCCTCCACCAGACCCGTCACTGACATAATACCCTCCACCAGACCCGTCACTGACATAATACCCTATCACCAGACCCGTCACAGGCATAATACCCTCCACCAGACCCGTCACTGACATAATACCCTCCACCAGACCCGTCACTGACATAATACCCTCCACCAGACCCGTCACTGGTATAATACCCTCCACCAGACCCGTCACTGACATAATACCCTCCAGCAGACCCGTCACTGACATAATACCCTCCACCAGACCCGTCACTGACATAATACCCTCCCACCAGACCCGTCACTGACATAATACCCTCCAGCAGACCCGTCACTGGCATAATACCCTCCACCAGACCCGTCACTGACATAATACCCTCCCACCAGACCCGTCACTGACATAATACCCTCCACCCGACCCGTCACTGACATAATACCCTCCCACCAGATCCGTCACTTACATAATACCCTCCCACCAGACCCGTCACTGACATAATACCCTCCCACCAGACCCGTCACTGAAATAATACCCTCCCACTAGACCCGTCACTGACATAATACCCTCCACCCGACCCGTCACTGACATAATACCCTCCCACATGATCCGTCACTTACATAATACCCTCCCACCAGACCCGTCACTGACATAATACCCTCCCACCAGACCCGTCACTGACATAATACCCTCCCACTAGACCCGTCACTGGCATAATACCCTCCACCAGACCCGTCACTGACATAATACCCTCCCACCAGACCCGTCACTGACATAATACCCTCCCACCAGACCCGTCACTGACATAATACCCTCCCACCAGACCCGTCACTGACATAATACCCTCCACCAGACCCTCCCACCAGACCCGTCACTGGCATAATACCCTCCACCAGACCCGTCACTGGCATAAAACCCTCCACCAGACCCGTCACTGGCATAATACCCTCCACCAGACCCGTCACTGGCATAATACCCTCCACCAGACCCGTCACTGGCATAATACCCTCCACCAGACCCGTCACTGGCATAATACCCTCCACCAGACCCGTCACTGACATAATACCCTCCACCAGACCCGTCACTGACATAATACCCTCCACCAGACCCGTCACTGACATAATACCCTCCACCAGACCCGTCACTGACATAATACCCTCCACCAGACCCGTCACTGACATAATACCCTCCACCAGACCCGTCACTGACATAATACCCTCCACCAGACCCGTCACTGGTATAATACCCTCCACCAGACCCGTCACTGGCATAATACCCTCCCACCAGACCCGTCACTGACATAATATTCTCCACCAGACCCGTCACTGGCATAATACCCTCCACCAGACCCGTCACTGACATAATACCCTCCACCAGACCCGTCACTGACATAATACCCTCCACCAGACCCGTCACTGACATAATACCCTCCACAAGACCCGTCACTGACATAATACCCTCCCACCAGACCCGTCACTGACATAATACCCTCCACCAGACCCGTCACTGACATAATACCTTCCACCAGACCCGTCACTGGCATAATACCCTCCACCAGACCCGTCACTGGCATAATACCCTCCACCAGACCCGTCACTGACATAATACCCTCCACCAGACCCGTCACTGACATAATACCCTCCACCTGACCCGTCACTGACATAATACCCTCCACCAGACCCGTCACTGGTATAATACCCTCCCACCAGACCCTCCCACCAGACCCGTCACTTGCATAATACTCTCCACCAGACCCGTCACTGACATAATACCCTCCACCAGACCCGTCACTGACATAATACCCCTCCACCAGACCCGTCACTGGTATAATACCCTCCACCAGACCCGTCACTGGCATAATACCCACCACCAGACCCTCCCACCAGACCCGTCACTGGCATAATACCCTCCACCAGACCCGTCACTGACATAATACCCTCCACCAGACCCGTCACTGACATAATTCCCTCCACCTGACCCGTCACTGGTATAATACCCTCCCACCAGACCCGTCACTGGCATAATACCCTCCACCAGACCAGTCACTGACATAATACCCTCCACCAGACCCGTCACTGGCATAATACCCTCCACCAGACCCGTCACTGACATAATACCCTCCACCAGACCCGTCACTGACATAATACCCTCCACCAGACCCGTCACTGACATAATACCCTCCCCCAGACCCGTCACTGACATAATACCCTCCCACCAGACCCGTCACTGACATAATACCCTCCACCAGACCCGTCACTGGCATAATACCCTCCACCAGACCCGCCACTGACATAATTCCCTCCACCAGACCCGTCACTGACATAATACCCTCCACCAGACCCGTCACTGACATAATACCCTCCACCAGACCCGTCACTGACATAATACCCTCCCACCAGACCCGTCACTGGTATAATACCCTACACCAGACCCGTCACTGGCATAATACCCTCCACCAGACCCGTCACTGACATAATACCCTCCACTAGACCCTTCACTGACATAATACCCTCCACCAGACCCTCCCACCAGACCCGTCACTGGCATAATACCCTCCACCAGACCCGTCACTGACATAATACCCTCCCACCAGACCCGTCACTGATATAATACCCTCCCACCAGACCCGTCACTGACATAATACCCTCCACCAGACCCGTCACTGACATAATACCCTCCCACCAGACCCGTCACTGACATAATACCCTCCCACCAGACCCGTCACTGACATAATACCCTCCACCAGACCCGTCACTGACATAATACCCTCCACCAGACCCGTCACTGACATAATACCCTCCACCAGACCCGTCACTGACATAATACCCCTCCACCAGACCCGTCACTGACATAATACCCTCCACCAGACCCGTCACTGACATAATACCCTCCACCAGACCCGTCACTGGTATAATACCCTCCACCAGACCCGTCACTGGCATAATACCCTCCCACCAGACCCGTCACTGACATAATACCCTCCACCAGACCCGTCACTGGCATAATACCCTCCACCAGACCCGTCACTGACATAATACCCTCCACCAGACCCGTCACTGACATAATACCCTCCACCAGACCCGTCACTGACATAATACCCTCCACCAGACCCGTCACTGACATAATACCCTCCCACCAGACCCGTCACTGACATAATACCCTCCACCAGACCCGTCACTGACATAATACCTTCCACCAGACCCGTCACTGGCATAATACCCTCCACCAGACCCGTCACTGGCATAATACCCTCCACCTGACCCGTCACTGACATAATACCCTCCACCAGACCCGTCACTGTCATAATACCCTCCACCTGACCCGTCACTGACATAATACCCTCCACCAGACCCGTCACTGGTATAATACCCTCCCACCAGACCCTCCCACCAGACCCGTCACTGGCATAATACTCTCCACCAGACCCGTCACTGACATAATACCCTCCACCAGACCCGTCACTGACATAATACCCCTCCACCAGACCCGTCACTGGTATAATACCCTCCACCAGACCCGTCACTGGCATAATACCCACCACCAGACCCTCCCACCAGACCCGTCACTGGCATAATACCCTCCACCAGACCCGTCACTGACATAATACCCTCCACCAGACCCGTCACTGACATAATTCCCTCCACCTGACCCGTCACTGGTATAATACCCTCCCACCAGACCCGTCACTGGCATAATACCCTCCACCAGACCCGTCACTGACATAATACCCTCCACCAGACCCGTCACTGGCATAATACCCTCCACCAGACCCGTCACTGACATAATACCCTCCACCAGACCCGTCACTGACATAATACCCTCCACCAGACCCGTCACTGACATAATACCCTCCCACCAGACCCGTCACTGGCATAATACCCTCCACCAGACCCGTCACTGACATAATACCCTCCCACCAGACCCGTCACTGACATAATACCCTCCACCAGACCCGTCACTGACATAATACCCTCCCACCAGACCCGTCACTGGCATAATACCCTCCACCAGACCCGTCACTGACATAATACCCTCCACCAGACCCGTCACTGACATAATACCCTCCCACCAGACCCGTCACTGACATAATACCCTCCCACCAGACCCGTCACTGGCATAATACCCAGACCCGTCACTGGCATAATACCCTCCACCAGACCCGTCACTGACATAATACCCTCCACCAGACCCGTCACTGACATAATACCCTCCACCAGACCCGTCACTGGCATAATACCCTCCACCAGACCCGTCACTGACATAATACCCTCCACCAGACCCGTCACTGACATAATACCCTCCACCAGACCCGTCACTGACATAATACCCTCCCCCAGACCCGTCACTGACATAATACCCTCCCACCAGACCCGTCACTGACATAATACCCTCCACCAGACCCGTCACTGGCATAATACCCTCCACCAGACCCGTCACTGGCATAATACCCTCCACCAGACCCGTCACTGACATAATACCCTCCACCAGACCCGTCACTGACATAATACCCTCCACCAGACCCGTCACTGACATAATACCCTCCACCAGACCCGTCACTGACATAATACCCTCCACCAGACCCGTCACTGGACATAATACCCTCCCACCAGACCCGTCACTGACATAATACCCTCCACCAGACCCGTCACTGACATAATACCCTCCACCAGACCCGTCACTGACATAATACCCTCCACCAGACCCGTCACTGACATAATACCCTCCCACCAGACCCGTCACTGACATAATACCCTCCACCAGACCCGTCACTGGTATAATACCCTCCACCAGACCCGTCACTGACATAATACCCTCCACCAGACCCGTCACTGACATAATACCCTCCACCAGACCCGTCACTGACATAATACCCTCCACCAGACCCGTCACTGGTATAATACCCTCCCACCAGACCCGTCACTGACATAATACCCTCCACCAGACCCGTCACTGACATAATACCCTCCCATCAGACCCATCACTGGCATAATACCCTCCACCAGACCCGTCACTGGTATAATACCCTCCCATCAGACCCATCACTGGCATAATACCCTCCACCAGACCCGTCACTGGTATAATACCCTCCACCAGTCCCGTCACTGACATAATACCCTCCACCAGACCCGTCACTGACATAATACCCTCCCACCAGACCCGTCACTGACATAATACCCTCCACCAGACCCGTCACTGACATAATACCCTCCCACCAGACCCGTCACTGACATAATACCCTCCACCAGACCCGTCACTGACATAATACCCTCCACCAGACCCGTCACTGACATAATACCCTCCACCAGACCCGTCACTGACATAATACCCTCCACCAGACCCGTCACTGACATAATACCCTCCACCAGACCCGTCACTGACATAATACCCTCCACCAGACCCGTCACTGACATAATACCCTCCACCAGACCCGTCACTGACATAATACCCTCCACCAGACCCGTCACTGACATAATACCCTCCCACCAGACCCGTCACTGACATAATACCCTCCACCAGACCCGTCACTGACATAATACCCTCCACCAGACCCGTCACTGACATAATACCCTCCACCAGACCCGTCACTGACATAATACCCTCCACCAGACCCGTCACTGACATAATACCCTCCACCAGACCCGTCACTGACATAATACCCTCCCACCAGACCCGTCACTGGACATAATACCCTCCACCAGACCCGTCACTGGACATAATACCCTCCACCAGACCCGTCACTGACATAATACCCTCCACCAGACCCGTCACTGACATAATACCCTCCACCAGACCTCCACCAGACACGTCACTGACATAATACCCTCCACCAGACCCGTCACTGACATAATACCCTCCCACCAGACCCGTCACTGACTATAATACCCTCCACCAGACCCGTCACTGACATAATACCCTCCACCAGACCCGTCACTGACATAATACCCTCCACCAGACCCGTCACTGACATAATACCCTCCCACCAGACCCGTCACTGACATAATACCCTCCACCAGACCCGTCACTGACATAATACCCTCCACCAGACCCGTCACTGACATAATACCCTCCACCAGACCCGTCACTGACATAATACCCTCCACCAGACCCGTCACTGACATAATACCCTCCACCAGACCCGTCACTGACATAATACCCTCCACCAGACCCGTCACTGACATAATACCCTCCACCAGACCCGTCACTGACATAATACCCTCCACCAGACCCGTCACTGACATAATACCCTCCACCAGACCCGTCACTGACATAATACCCTCCACCAGACCCGTCACTGACATAATACCCTCCACCAGACCCGTCACTGGTATAATACCCTCCCACCAGACCCTCCCACCAGACCCGTCACTGACATAATACCCTCCACCAGACCCGTCACTGACATAATACCCTCCACCAGACCCGTCACTGACATAATACCCTCCACCAGACCCGTCACTGGTATAATACCCTCCACCAGACCCGTCACTGACATAATACCCTCCACCAGACCCGTCACTGGCATAATACCCTCCACCAGACCCGTCACTGACATAATACCCTCCACCAGACCCGTCACTGACATAATACCCTCCACCAGACCCGTCACTGGACATAATACCCTCCACCAGACCCGTCACTGGACATAATACCCTCCACCAGACCCGTCACTGACATAATACCCTCCACCAGACCCGTCACTGACATAATACCCTCCACCAGACCCGTCACTGACATAATACCCTCCACCAGACCCGTCACTGACATAATACCCTCCACCAGACCCGTCACTGACATAATACCCTCCACCAGACCCGTCACTGACATAATACCCTCCACCAGACCCGTCACTGACATAATACCCTCCACCAGACCCGTCACTGACATAATACCCTCCACCAGACCCGTCACTGACATAATACCCTCCACCAGACCCGTCACTGACATAATACCCTCCACCAGACCCGTCACTGACATAATACCCTCCACCAGACCCGTCACTGACATAATACCCTCCACCAGACCCGTCACTGACATAATACCCTCCACCAGACCCGTCACTGACATAATACCCTCCACCAGACCCGTCACTGACATAATACCCTCCACCAGACCCGTCACTGACATAATACCCTCCACCAGACCCTCCCACCAGACCCGTCACTGGCATAATACCCTCCACCAGACCCGTCACTGACATAATACCCTCCCACCAGACCCGTCACTGACATAATACCCTCCCACCAGACCCGTCACTGACATAATACCCTCCACCAGACCCGTCACTGACATAATACCCTCCCACCAGACCCGTCACTGACATAATACCCTCCACCAGACCCGTCACTGACATAATACCCTCCACCAGACCCGTCACTGACATAATACCCTCCACCAGACCCGTCACTGACATAATACCCTCCACCAGACCCGTCACTGACATAATACCCTCCACCAGACCCGTCACTGACATAATACCCTCCACCAGACCCGTCACTGACATAATACCCTCCACCAGACCCGTCACTGACATAATACCCTCCACCAGACCCGTCACTGACATAATACCCTCCACCAGACCCGTCACTGACATAATACCCTCCACCAGACCCGTCACTGACATAATACCCTCCACCAGACCCGTCACTGACATAATACCCTCCACCAGACCCGTCACTGACATAATACCCTCCACCAGACCCGTCACTGACATAATACCCTCCACCAGACCCGTCACTGACATAATACCCTCCACCAGACCCGTCACTGACATAATACCCTCCACCAGACCCGTCACTGACATAATACCCTCCACCAGACCCGTCACTGACATAATACCCTCCACCAGACCCGTCACTGACATAATACCCTCCACCAGACCCGTCACTGACATAATACCCTCCACCAGACCCGTCACTGACATAATACCCTCCACCAGACCCGTCACTGACATAATACCCTCCACCAGACCCGTCACTGACATAATACCCTCCCACCAGACCCGTCACTGACATAATACCCTCCACCAGACCCGTCACTGACATAATACCCTCCACCAGACCCGTCACTGACATAATACCCTCCACCAGACCCGTCACTGACATAATACCCTCCACCAGACCCGTCACTGACATAATACCCC
>NW_027190521.1:0-35076 GCF_040958095.1 Procambarus clarkii
CCATCCCGCCCTTCCCATCGTCTTCCCTCTCGCCGCTTGTATGGATATGGACCCTGTGGGTCCAGGAGGCCATCTGTGTCCCCTCAGATGGTCTCCCTTATCACAGTTTGTGTCTATGGATGTGTGTCATTGTGAGTGTGAGTGTCACTGTGAGTGTCCGGGTGAGTGTGGGTGTCCCTGTGATTGTCCGGATGAATATGTGTCCGGTTATATCTGCGGTTTCAGGAGGCCATCTGTGTCCCCTCAGATGGTCTCCCTTATCACAGTCTATGGATGTGTGTGTGTGAGTGACCCTGTGAATGTTCGGATAAGGGTGTGTGTGTGTGTGTGAGTGTCCGATTTATGTGAGGTTTGGTTCCAGGAACCATTTGTGTCCCTCCTTCCCCAAATCTCCTCCCTTATTCCCACCGTGGGTTCGAATCCCAGGTGATTAGACCTACCCTTGGTCTATGGATCCAAGGTATCCATCCGTGGGCCCAACGGATTTCACCCCTTCCCCACTTTCCTAGGGCCAGGCCAATTCCAGCTATCCAGGGAACTGTCGAAACAGAGGCAGCTACAGGAGGGGACACACAAATATTTGTGCCCTGCAGTTACACAACCGTTCCGACAGGCTCGATCGTAATCTATCCAGATGAGAACACGTTCTCCTCCGACTAGACCACGCTGGAGTCGCTGTATGTTTAAAATTTGGTTCCTTTATTTATAGTTAGTATTTTTGGTGTATTAATTGATTTGTTTTATATTTGTAATTACTTAGGTAGAGTGATTTAGGGAGTGGGGGGAATTGGGGGTGGGGGGAGGGGGGTGGTAGCGAATGTAGTAGATTATACGAGATCGTGGTTAGTTAGTGTTTATCTAGTTGTGTTCACCTAGTTGTTCTTGCGAGGGTTGAGCTCTGCTCTTTCGGCCCGCCTCTCAACTGTCAATCAATCAGTTTTTACTAGCTAATAAAAAAAAAATTCCACATACACACACCCAGGAAGCAGCCCGTAACAGGTGTCTAATGCCCAAGTACCTATGTACTGCTAGGTAAGAGGAGCATCAGAATGAATGAAACTCTGCTGATTTTCGTTTGCGCCATCACCGGGGGATCGAACTTTGACCCTAGGATTACGAGTCGAGAGCGCTGTCCACTCAGCTATAAAGCCCCCTAGTATGTGTATTGGGTGCATAAGATAATTTGGGAGAGGTTAATGGAAAGGAATGATGTTTGGTGGCCTTTAAGGCGCTGGAAGAAGGTTGCCAGTTATGAATTTAAATTATAAATTTATTAAGATAGGATATATATGCAAAAGACGTTGTGAGAGATAGTAAGAAAAGTGTTTCTGACTGAGGTTAGGTACTGTGTAATTGACTTGTATGTTAGGAAAAAGAATATTTATCAGAAACATAGATGTTCTTTAGAAATGTTTGTGTGCAAATAGTTGCAAATTATTGGGTAAAAAGCCAATGGTTACCGTACCTTGAACAAACACACGTGAGCACAATAAGTCGACGGGGGTCAGAGAGTGAGAGTGAACAGCGAAACAGTAACAAAAAATGTGACAATAATGGGGAAACTATGTCATTCAAACGTATACATGTTAACCATATAAATTACAGTAACACTAAACGCGCGCATACGTACATATGTCAATCAATTTACATAAATAAACATTCACAAATATGTACCTTTAAAATGGACACATACAGATAATTACCGTACACATGTCAGTTTAATTACAGGTACACATAAACACATATAGCTTCACGTGTCTGTCGGTCAGGACAATAGTACACATGGATACGAACACAAAACAGTCCATTATCAACTAGTGTGTGTGTGTGTGTGTGTGTGTGTGTGTGTGTGTGTGTGTGTGTGTGTGTGTGTGTGTGTGTTTATTCTCACCTGGTTCTGTTTGCAGGGGTTGAGCTCTGACTCTTTGGTCCCGCCTGTGTGTGTGTGTGTGTGTGTGTGTGTGTGTGTGTGTGTGTGTGTGTGTGTAGTGTGTGTGTGTGTGTGTGTGTGTGTGTGTGTGTGTGTGTGTGTGTGTGTGTGTGTGTATGTGTGTGTGTGTGTGTTTTATCATTATATTTACTATATGCATCTGCTGAATCGAGTTATTAGCTCTTGGAACCCGCCTATCAAATAAATGTATTTATCCTCTTTATATCTACTACATCTATTTCTCTCTAAGTAACACACACACAAACACACACACACACACACACACACACACACACACACACACACACACACACACACACACACACACACACACACACACACACACACACACACACACACACAAACTGGAGGCCTAGCGTCTAAATGGAGAGAGTTCGATGGATATAATCCTAATGGTCCCCGATCGAATCCCGTGACGCAATAGCAAATCGAAAGATATTCTTTAACCTGATTCGACTGTTCACCTAGCACAAATGTATCCCTCAATGTATCCATCTATCTATCTACTTATATCTTGTCAATCCATCAATCTATTCTTCCTATTAAAACCAATCAATTTATATCATTATATACATCTATCTATCCATGTATCCGTCCATCAACTCATCTTTCTATCCATCCATCTAGTCATCTGTCTTCCGTCCATCAACTCATCTATGCATCCGTCTATCCGTCAATATATATATTTAGCAATCAATGTATCCATCCATCTATCTACCTATACAAATTTTCCATTAATCTATCCATTTATCATAACCAATCTATCAACACCCTCCCCACTCCCTCTCCTATTTTACTACCAAAATCCCTCCTCTCGTTTCTGGCACCTTCTCCTTCCCTTTCCTCCCTCTCATAAACCTGCTCATCCCCATCCTTCTGCCCTTGCCCACTCCGCCCCTATCCCATCCCGCCCTTCCCATCGTCTTCCCTCTCGCCGCTTGTATGGATATGGACCCTGTGGGTCCAGGAGGCCATCTGTGTCCCCTCAGATGGTCTCCCTTATCACAGTTTGTGTCTATGGATGTGTGTCAGTGTGTGAGTTTGAGTGTCACTGTGAGTGTCCGGGTGAGTGTGGGTGTCCCTGTGATTGTCCGGATGAATATGTGTCCGGTTATATCTGCGGTTTCAGGAGGCCATCTGTGTCCCCTCAGATGGTCTCCCTTATCACAGTCTATGGATGTGTGTGTGTGAGTGACCCTGTGAATGTTCGGATAAGGGTGTGTGTGTGTGTGTGTGTGTGTGTGAGTGTCCGGATTTATGTGAGGTTTGGTTCCAGGAACCATTTGTGTCCCTCCTTCCCCAAATCTCCTCCCTTATTCCCACCGTGGGTTCGAATCCCAGGTGATTAGACCTACCCTTGGTCTATGGATCCAAGGTATCCATCCGTGGGCCCAACGGATTTCACCCCTTCCCCACTTTCCTAGGGCCAGGCCAATTCCAGCTATCCAGGGAATCTTTCGAAACAGAGGCAGCTACAGGAGGGGACACACAAATATTTGTGCCCTGCAGTTACACAACCGTTCCGACAGGCTCGATCGTAATCTATCCAGATGAGAACACGTTCTCCTCCGACTAGACCACGCTGGAGTCGCTGTATGTTTAAAATTTCGTTCCTTTATTTATAGTTAGTATTTTTGGTGTATTAATTGATTTGTTTTATATTTGTAATTACTTAGGTAGAGTGATTTAGGGAGTGGGGGGAAATGGGGGTGGGGGGAGGGGGGTGGTAGCGAATGTAGTAGATTATACGAGATCGTGGTTAGTTAGTGTTTATCTAGTTGTGTTCACCTAGTTGTTCTTGCGAGGGTTGAGCTCTGCTCTTTCGGCCCGCCTCTCAACTGTCAATCAATCAGTTTTCACTAGCTAATAAAAAAAAAATTCCACATACACACACCCAGGAAGCAGCCCGTAACAGGTGTCTAATGCCCAAGTTCCTATGTACTGCTAGGTAAGAGGAGCATCAGAATGAATGAAACTCTGCTGATTTTCGTTTGCGCCATCACCGGGGGATCGAACTTTGACCCTAGGATTACGAGTCGAGAGCGCTGTCCACTCAGCTATAAAGCCCCCTAGTATGTGTATTGGTGCATAAGATAATTTGGGAGAGGTTAATGGAAAGGAATGATGTTTGGTGGCCTTTAAGGCGCTGGAAGAAGGTTGCCAGTTATGAATTTAAATTATAAATTTATTAAGATAGGATATATATGCAAAAGACGTTGTGAGAGATAGTAAGAAAAGTGTTTCTGACTGAGGTTAGGTACTGTGTAATTGACTTGTATGTTAGGAAAAGAATATTTATCAGAAACATAGATGTTCTTTAGAAATGTTTGTGTGCAAATAGTTGCAAATTATTGGGTAAAAAGCCAATGGTTACCGTACCTTGAACAAACACACGTGAGCACAATAAGTCGACGGGGGTCAGAGAGTGAGAGTGAACAGCGAAACAGTAACAAAAAATGTGACAATAATGGGAAACTATGTCATTCAAACGTATACATGTTAACCATATAAATTACAGTAACACTAAACGCGCGCATACGTACATATGTCAATCAATTTACATAAATAAACATTCACAAATATGTACCTTTAAAATGGACACATACAGATAATTACCGTACACATGTCAGTTTAATTACAGGTACACATAAACACATATAGCTTCAAGTGTCTGTCGGTCAGGACAATAGTACACATGGGATACGAACACAAAAACAGTCCATTATCAACTAGTGTGTGTGTGTGTGTGTGTGTGTGTGTGTGTGTGTGTGTGTGTGTGTGTGTGTGTGTGTGTTTATTCTCACCTGGTTCTGTTTTGCAGGGGTTGAGCTCTGACTCTTTGGTCCCGCCTGTGTGTGTGTGTGTGTGTGTGTGTGTGTGTGTGTGTGTGTGTGTGTGTGTGTGTGTGTGTGTGTGTGTATGTATGTGTGTGTGTGTGTGTGTGTGTGTGTGTGTGTGTGTGTGTGTGTGTGTGTGTGTGTGTGTGTGTGTGTATGTTGTGTGTGTGTGTGTGTGTGTGTGTGTGTGTGTGTGTGTGTGTGTGTGTGTGTGTGTGTGTGTGTGTGTGTGTGTGTGTGTGTGTGTGTGTGTGTGTGTGTATGTGTGTGTGTGTGTGTTTTATCATTATATTTACTATATGCATCTGCTGAATCGAGTTATTAGCTCTTGGAACCCGCCTATCAATAAATGTATTTATCCTCTTTTATATCTACTACATCTATTTCTCTCTAAGTAACACACACACAAACACACACACACACACACACACACACACACACACACACACACACACACACACACACACACACACACACACACACACATACACACACACACACACACACACACACACACACACACACACACACACACACACACACACACACACACACACACACACACACACACACACACAAACTGGAGGCCTAGCGTCTAAATGGATGAGAGTTCGATGGATATAATCCTAATGGTCCCCGATCGAATCCCGTGACGCAATAGCAAATCGAAAGATATTCTTTAACCTGATTCGACTGTTCACCTAGCACAAATGTATCCATCAATGTATCCATCTATCTATCTACTTATATCTGTCAATCCATCAATCTTCTTCCTATTAAACCAATCATTTATCATTATATACATCTATCTATCCATGTATCCGTCCATCAACTCATCTTTCTATCCATCCATCTAGTCATCTGTCTTCCGTCCATCAACTCATCTATGCATCCGTCTATCCGTCAATATATATATTTAGCAATCAATGTATCCATCCATCTATCTACCTATACAAATTTTCCATTAATCTATCCATTTATCATAACCATCTATCAACACCCTCCCCACTCCCTCTCCTATTTTACTACCAAACTCCCTCCTCTCGTTCTGGCACCTTCTCCTTCCCTTTTCCTCCCTCTCATAAACCTGCTCATCCTCCATCCTTCTGCCCTTCCCACTCCCGCCCCTATCCCATCCCGCCCTTCCCATCGTCTTCCCTCTCGCCGCTTGTATGGATATGGACCCTGTGGGTCCAGGAGGCCATCTGTGTCCCCTCAGATGGTCTCCCTTATCACAGTTTGTGTCTATGGATGTGTGTCAGTGTGTGAGTTAGTGTCACTGTGAGTGTCCGGGTGAGTGTGGGTGTCCCTGTGATTGTCCGGATGAATATGTGTCCGGTTATATCTGCGGTTTCAGGAGGCCATCTGTGTCCCCTCAGATGGTCTCCCTTATCACAGTCTATGGATGTGTGTGTGTGAGTGACCCTGTGAATGTTCGGATAAGGGTGTGTGTGTGTGTGTGTGTGTGTGTGTGAGTGTCCGGATTTATGTGAGGTTTGGTTCCAGGAACCATTTGTGTCCCTCCTTCCCCAAATCTCCTCCCTTATTCCCACCGTGGGTTCGAATCCCAGGTGATTAGACCTACCCTTGGTCTATGGATTCAAGGTATCCATCCGTGGGCCCAACGGATTTCACCCCTTCCCCACTTTCCTAGG
Organism: Procambarus clarkii; assembly: GCF_040958095.1. NCBI lineage: Eukaryota > Metazoa > Arthropoda > Malacostraca > Decapoda > Cambaridae > Procambarus > Procambarus clarkii. Next base: position 6,444 of record NW_027190521.1, read on the forward strand.
GCCAGGCCAATTCCAGCTATCCAGGGAATCTGTCGAAACAGAGGCAGCTACAGGAGGGGACACACAAATATTTGTGCCCTGCAGTTACACAACCGTTCCGACAGGCTCGATCGTAATCTATCCAGATGAGAACACGTTCTCCTCCGACTAGACCACGCTGGAGTCGCTGTATGTTTAAAATTTCGTTCCTTTATTTATAGTTAGTATTTTTGGTGTATTAATTGATTTGTTTTATATTTGTAATTACTTAGGTAGAGTGATTTAGGGAGTGGGGGGAAATTGGGGGTGGGGGGGAGGGGGGTGGTAGCGAATGTAGTAGATTATACGAGATCGTGGTTAGTTAGTGTTTATCTAGTTGTGTTCACCTAGTTGTTCTTGCGAGGGTTGAGCTCTGCTCTTTCGGCCCGCCTCTCAACTGTCAATCAATCAGTTTTCACTAGCTAATAAAAAAAAAATTCCACATACACACACCCAGGAAGCAGCCCGTAACAGGTGTCTAATGCCCAAGTACCTATGTACTGCTAGGTAAGAGGAGCATCAGAATGAATGAAACTCTGCTGATTTTCGTTTGCGCCATCACCGGGGGATCGAACTTTGACCCTAGGATTACGAGTCGAGAGCGCTGTCCACTCAGCTATAAAGCCCCCTAGTATGTGTATTGGTGCATAAGATAATTTGGGAGAGGTTAATGGAAAGGAATGATGTTTGGTGGCCTTTAAGGCGCTGGAAGAAGGTTGCCAGTTATGAATTTAAATTATAAATTTATTAAGATAGGATATATATGCAAATAGACGTTGTGAGAGATAGTAAGAAAAGTGTTTCTGACTGAGGTTAGGTACTGTGTAATTGACTTGTATGTTAGGAAAAAGAATATTTATCAGAAACATAGATGTTCTTTAGAAATGTTTGTGTGCAAATAGTTGCAAATTATTGGGTAAAAAGCCAATGGTTACCGTACCTTGAACAAACACACGTGAGCACAATAAGTCGACGGGGGTCAGAGAGTGAGAGTGAACAGCGAAACAGTAACAAAAAATGTGACAATAATGGGAAACTATGTCATTCAAACGTATACATGTTAACCATATAAATTACAGTAACACTAAACGCGCGCATACGTACATATGTCAATCAATTTACATAAATAAACATTCACAAATATGTACCTTTAAAATGGACACATACAGATAATTACCGTACACATGTCAGTTTAATTACAGGTACACATAAACACATATAGCTTCACGTGTCTGTCGGTCAGGACAATAGTACACATGGATACGAACACAAAACAGTCCATTATCAACTAGTGTGTGTGGTGTGTGTGTGTGTGTGTGTGTGTGTGTGTGTGTGTGTGTGTGTGTGTGTGTGTGTGTGTGTGTGTGTGTGTGTGTGTGTGTGTGTGTGTGTGTGTGTGTGGTGTGTGTATGTGTGTGTGTGTGTGTTTTATCATTATATTTACTATATGCATCTGCTGAATCGAGTTATTAGCTCTTGGAACCCGCCTATCAAATAAATGTATTTATCCTCTTTTATATCTACTACATCTATTTCTCTCTAAGTAACACACACACAAACACACACACACACACACACACACACACACACACACACACACACACACACACACACACACACACACACACACACACATACACACACACACACACACACACACACACACACACACACACACACACACACACACACACACACACACACACACACACACACACACAAACTGGAGGCCTAGCGTCTAAATGGAGAGAGTTCGATGGATATAATCCTAATGGTCCCCGATCGAATCCCGTGACGCAATAGCAAATCGAAAGATATTCTTTAACCTGATTCGACTGTTCACCTAGCACAAATGTATCCATCAATGTATCCATCTATCTATCTACTTATATCTGTCAATCCATCAATCTTTCTTCCTATTAAACCAATCATTTATCATTATATACATCTATCTATCCATGTATCCGTCCATCAACTCATCTTTCTATCCATCCATCTAGTCATCTGTCTTCCGTCCATCAACTCATCTATGCATCCGTCTATCCGTCAATATATATATTTAGCAATCAATGTATCCATCCATCTATCTACCTATACAAATTTTCCATTAATCTATCCATTTATCATAACCATCTATCAACACCCTCCCCACTCCCTCTCCTATTTTACTACCAAACTCCCTCCTCTCGTTCTGGCACCTTCTCCTTCCCTTTTCCTCCCTCTCATAAACCTGCTCATCCTCCATCCTTCTGCCCTTCCCACTCCCGCCCCTATCCCATCCCGCCCTTCCCATCGTCTTCCCTCTCGCCGCTTGTATGGATATGGACCCTGTGGGTCCAGGAGGCCATCTGTGTCCCCTCAGATGGTCTCCCTTATCACAGTTTGTGTCTATGGATGTGTGTCAGTGTGTGAGTGTGAGTGTCACTGTGAGTGTCCGGGTGAGTGTGGGTGTCCCTGTGATTGTCCGGATGAATATGTGTCCGGTTATATCTGCGGTTTCAGGAGGCCATCTGTGTCCCCTCAGATGGTCTCCCTTATCACAGTCTATGGATGTGTGTGTGTGAGTGACCCTGTGAATGTTCGGATAAGGGTGTGTGTGTGTGTGTGTGTGTGAGTGTCCGGATTTATGTGAGGTTTGGTTCCAGGAACCATTTGTGTCCCTCCTTCCCCAAATCTCCTCCCTTATTCCCACCGTGGGTTCGAATCCCAGGTGATTAGACCTACCCTTGGTCTATGGATCCAAGGTATCCATCCGTGGGCCCAACGGATTTCACCCCTTCCCCACTTTCCTAGGGCCAGGCCAATTCCAGCTATCCAGGGAACCTGTCGAAACAGAGGCAGCTACAGGAGGGGACACACAAATATTTGTGCCCTGCAGTTACACAACCGTTCCGACAGGCTCGATCGTAATCTATCCAGATGAGAACACGTTCTCCTCCGACTAGACCACGCTGGAGTCGCTGTATGTTTAAAATTTGGTTCCTTTATTTATAGTTAGTATTTTTGGTGTATTAATTGATTTGTTTTATATTTGTAATTACTTAGGTAGAGTGATTTAGGGAGTGGGGGGAATTGGGGGTGGGGGGGAGGGGGGGTGGTAGCGAATGTAGTAGATTATACGAGATCGTGGTTAGTTAGTGTTTATCTAGTTGTGTTCACCTAGTTGTTCTTGCGAGGGTTGAGCTCTGCTCTTTCGGCCCGCCTCTCAACTGTCAATCAATCAGTTTTTACTAGCTAATAAAAAAAAAATTCCACATACACACACCCAGGAAGCAGCCCGTAACAGGTGTCTAATGCCCAAGTACCTATGTACTGCTAGGTAAGAGGAGCATCAGAATGAATGAAACTCTGCTGATTTTCGTTTGCGCCATCACCGGGGGATCGAACTTTGACCCTAGGATTACGAGTCGAGAGCGCTGTCCACTCAGCTATAAAGCCCCTAGTATGTGTATTGGTGCATAAGATAATTTGGGAGAGGTTAATGGAAAGGAATGATGTTTGGTGGCCTTTAAGGCGCTGGAAGAAGGTTGCCAGTTATGAATTTAAATTATAAATTTATTAAGATAGGATATATATGCAATAGACGTTGTGAGAGATAGTAAGAAAAGTGTTTCTGACTGAGGTTAGGTACTGTGTAATTGACTTGTATGTTAGGAAAAAGAATATTTATCAGAAACATAGATGTTCTTTAGAAATGTTTGTGTGCAAATAGTTGCAAATTATTGGGTAAAAAGCCAATGGTTACCGTACCTTGAACAAACACACGTGAGCACAATTAGTCGACGGGGGTCAGAGAGTGAGAGTGAACAGCGAAACAGTAACAAAAAATGTGACAATAATGGGAAACTATGTCATTCAAACGTATACATGTTAACCATATAAATTACAGTAACACTAAACGCGCGCATACGTACATATGTCAATCAATTTACATAAATAAACATTCACAAATATGTACCTTTAAAATGGACACATACAGATAATTACCGTACACATGTCAGTTTAATTACAGGTACACATAAACACATATAGCTTCACGTGTCTGTCGGTCAGGACAATAGTACACATGGATACGAACACAAAACAGTCCATTATCAACTAGTGTGTGTGTGTGTGTGTGTGTGTGTGTGTGTGTGTGTGTGTGTGTGTGTGTGTGTGTGTGTGTGTGTGTGTGTGTGTGTGTGTGGTGTGTGTGTGTGTGTATGTGTGTGTGTGTGTTTTATCATTATATTTACTATATGCATCTGCTGAATCGAGTTATTAGCTCTTGGAACCCGCCTATCAATAAATGTATTTATCCTCTTTTATATCTACTACATCTATTTCTCTCTAGCTAACACACACACAACACACACACACACACACACACACACACACACACACACACACACACACACACACACACACACAACACACACACACACACACACACACACACACACACACACACACACACACACACACACACACACACACACACACACACACCACACACACCACAAACTGGAGGCCTAGCGTCTAAATGGAGAGAGTTCGATGGATATAATCCTAATGGTCCCCGATCGAATCCCGTGACGCAATAGCAAATCGAAAGATATTCTTTAACCTGATTCGACTGTTCACCTAGCACAAATGTATCCATCAATGTATCCATCTATCTATCTACTTATATCTGTCAATCCATCAATCTTTCTTCCTATTAAACCAATCATTTATCATTATATACATCTATCTATCCATGTATCCGTCCATCAACTCATCTTTCTATCCATCCATCTAGTCATCTGTCTTCCGTCCATCAACTCATCTATGCATCCGTCTATCCGTCAATATATATATTTAGCAATCAATGTATCCATCCATCTATCTACCTATACAAATTTTCCATTAATCTATCCATTTATCATAACCATCTATCAACACCCTCCCCACTCCCTCTCCTATTTTACTACCAAACTCCCTCCTCTCGTTCTGGCACCTTCTCCTTCCCTTTTCCTCCCTCTCATAAACCTGCTCATCCTCCATCCTTCTGCCCTTCCCACTCCCGCCCCTATCCCATCCCGCCCTTCCCATCGTCTTCCCTCTCGCCGCTTGTATGGATATGGACCCTGTGGGTCCAGGAGGCCATCTGTGTCCCCTCAGATGGTCTCCCTTATCACAGTTTGTGTCTATGGATGTGTGTCAGTGTGTGAGTTAGTGTCACTGTGAGTGTCCGGGTGAGTGTGGGTGTCCCTGTGATTGTCCGGATGAATATGTGTCCGGTTATATCTGCGGTTTCAGGAGGCCATCTGTGTCCCCTCAGATGGTCTCCCTTATCACAGTCTATGGATGTGTGTGTGTGAGTGACCCTGTGAATGTTCGGATAAGGGTGTGTGTGTGTGTGTGTGTGTGTGTGAGTGTCCGGATTTATGTGAGGTTTGGTTCCAGGAACCATTTGTGTCCCTCCTTCCCCAAATCTCCTCCCTTATTCCCACCGTGGGTTCGAATCCCAGGTGATTAGACCTACCCTTGGGTCTATGGATTCAAGGTATCCATCCGTGGGCCCAACGGATTTCACCCCTTCCCCACTTTCCTAGGGCCAGGCCAATTCCAGCTATCCAGGGAATCTGTCGAAACAGAGGCAGCTTACAGGAGGGGACACACAAATATTTGTGCCCTGCAGTTACACAACCGTTCCGACAGGCTCGATCGTAATCTATCCAGATGAGAACACGTTCTCCTCCGACTAGACCACGCTGGAGTCGCTGTATGTTTAAAATTTCGTTGCCTTTATTTATAGTTAGTATTTTTGGTGTATTAATTGATTTGTTTTATATTTGTAATTACTTAGGTAGAGTGATTTAGGGAGTGGGGGGAATTGGGGGTGGGGGGGAGGGGGGTGGTAGCGAATGTAGTAGATTATACGAGATCGTGGTTAGTTAGTGTTTATCTAGTTGTGTTCACCTAGTTGTTCTTGCGAGGGTTGAGCTCTGCTCCTTTCGGCCCGCCTCTCAACTGTCAATCAATCAGTTTTCACTAGCTAATAAAAAAAAAATTCCACATACACACACCCAGGAAGCAGCCCGTAACAGGTGTCTAATGCCCAAGTTCCTATGTACTGCTAGGTAAGAGGAGCATCAGAATGAATGAAACTCTGCTGATTTTCGTTTGCGCCATCACCGGGGGATCGAACTTTGACCCTAGGATTACGAGTCGAGAGCGCTGTCCACTCAGCTATAAAGCCCCCTAGTATGTGTATTGGTGCATAAGATAATTTGGGAGAGGTTAATGGAAAGGAATGATGTTTGGTGGCCTTTAAGGCGCTGGAAGAAGGTTGCCAGTTATGAATTTAAATTATAAATTTATTAAGATAGGATATATATGCAAAAGACGTTGTGAGAGATAGTAAGAAAAGTGTTTCTGACTGAGGTTAGGTACTGTGTAATTGACTTGTATGTTAGGAAAAAGAATATTTATCAGAAACATAGATGTTCTTTAGAAATGTTTGTGTGCAAATAGTTGCAAATTATTGGGTAAAAAGCCAATGGTTACCGTACCTTGAACAAACACACGTGAGCACAATTAAGTCGACGGGGGTCAGAGAGTGAGAGTGAACAGCGAAACAGTAACAAAAAATGTGACAATAATGGGAAACTATGTCATTCAAACGTATACATGTTAACCATATAAATTACAGTAACACTAAACGCGCGCATACGTACATATGTCAATCAATTTACATAAATAAACATTCACAAATATGTACCTTTAAAATGGACACATACAGATAATTACCGTACACATGTCAGTTTAATTACAGGTACACATAAACACATATAGCTTCACGTGTCTGTCGGTCAGGACAATAGTACACATGGATACGAACACAAAACAGTCCATTATCAACTAGTGTGTGTGTGTGTGTGTGTGTGTGTGTGTGTGTGTGTGTGTGTGTGTGTGTGTGTGTGTGTGTGTGTGTGTGTGTGTGTGTGTGTGTGTGTGTGTGTGTGTGTGTGTGTGTGTGTGTGTGTATGTGTGTGTGTGTGTGTTTTATCATTATATTTACTATATGCATCTGCTGAATCGAGTTATTAGCTCTTGGAACCCGCCTATCAAATAAATGTATTTATCCTCTTTTATATCTACTACATCTATTTCTCTCTAAGTAACACACACACAAACACACACACACACACACCACACACACAACACACACACACACACACACACACACACACACACACACACATACACACACACACACACACACACACACACACACACACACACACACACACACACACACACACACACACACACACACACAACACACACACACAAACTGGAGGCCTAGCGTCTAAATGGAGAGAGTTCGATGGATATAATCCTAATGGTCCCCGATCGAATCCCGTGACGCAATAGCAAATCGAAAGATATTCTTTAACCTGATTCGACTGTTCACCTAGCACAAATGTATCCATCAATGTATCCATCTATCTATCTACTTATATCTGTCAATCCATCAATCTTTCTTCCTATTAAACCAATCATTTATCATTATATACATCTATCTATCCATGTATCCGTCCATCACTCATCTTTCTATCCATCCATCTAGTCATCTGTCTTCCGTCCATCAACTCATCTATGCATCCGTCTATCCGTCAATATATATATTTAGCAATCAATGTATCCATCCATCTATCTACCTATACAAATTTTCCATTAATCTATCCATTTATCATAACCATCTATCAACACCCTCCCCACTCCCTCTCCTATTTTACTACCAAACTCCCTCCTCTCGTTCTGGCACCTTCTCCTTCCCTTTTCCTCCCTCTCATAAACCTGCTCATCCTCCATCCTTCTGCCCTTCCCACTCCCGCCCCTATCCCATCCCGCCCTTCCCATCGTCTTCCCTCTCGCCGCTTGTATGGATATGGACCCTGTGGGTCCAGGAGGCCATCTGTGTCCCCTCAGATGGTCTCCCTTATCACAGTTTGTGTCTATGGATGTGTGTCAGTGTGTGAGTTAGTGTCACTGTGAGTGTCCGGGTGAGTGTGGGTGTCCCTGTGATTGTCCGGATGAATATGTGTCCGGTTATATCTGCGGTTTCAGGAGGCCATCTGTGTCCCCTCAGATGGTCTCCCTTATCACAGTCTATGGATGTGTGTGTGTGAGTGACCCTGTGAATGTTCGGATAAGGGTGTGTGTGTGTGTGTGTGTGTGTGTGAGTGTCCGGATTTATGTGAGGTTTGGTTCCAGGAACCATTTGTGTCCCTCCTTCCCCAAATCTCCTCCCTTATTCCCACCGTGGGTTCGAATCCCAGGTGATTAGACCTACCCTTGGTCTATGGATTCAAGGTATCCATCCGTGGGCCCAACGGATTTCACCCCTTCCCCACTTTCCTAGGGCCAGGCCAATTCCAGCTATCCAGGGAATCCTGTCGAAACAGAGGGCAGCTTACAGGAGGGGACACACAAATATTTGTGCCCTGCAGTTACACAACCGTTCCGACAGGCTCGATCGTAATCTATCCAGATGAGAACACGTTCTCCTCCGACTAGACCACGCTGGAGTCGCTGTATGTTTAAAATTTCGTTCCTTTATTTATAGTTAGTATTTTTGGTGTATTAATTGATTTGTTTTATATTTGTAATTACTTAGGTAGAGTGATTTAGGGAGTGGGGGGAAATGGGGGTGGGGGGAGGGGGGTGGTAGCGAATGTAGTAGATTATACGAGATCGTGGTTAGTTAGTGTTTATCTAGTTGTGTTCACCTAGTTGTTCTTGCGAGGGTTGAGCTCTGCTCTTTCGGCCCGCCTCTCAACTGTCAATCAATCAGTTTTCACTAGCTAATAAAAAAAAAATTCCACATACACACACCCAGGAAGCAGCCCGTAACAGGTGTCTAATGCCCAAGTTCCTATGTACTGCTAGGTAAGAGGAGCATCAGAATGAATGAAACTCTGCTGATTTTCGTTTGCGCCATCACCGGGGGATCGAACTTTGACCCTAGGATTACGAGTCGAGAGCGCTGTCCACTCAGCTATAAAGCCCCCTAGTATGTGTATTGGTGCATAAGATAATTTGGGAGAGGTTAATGGAAAGGAATGATGTTTGGTGGCCTTTAAGGCGCTGGAAGAAGGTTGCCAGTTATGAATTTAAATTATAAATTTATTAAGATAGGATATATATGCAATAAGACGTTGTGAGAGATAGTAAGAAAAGTGTTTCTGACTGAGGTTAGGTACTGTGTAATTGACTTGTATGTTAGGAAAAAGAATATTTATCAGAAACATAGATGTTCTTTAGAAATGTTTGTGTGCAAATAGTTGCAAATTATTGGGTAAAAAGCCAATGGTTACCGTACCTTGAACAAACACACGTGAGCACAATTAAGTCGACGGGGGTCAGAGAGTGAGAGTGAACAGCGAAACAGTAACAAAAAATGTGACAATAATGGGAAACTATGTCATTCAAACGTATACATGTTAACCATATAAATTACAGTAACACTAAACGCGCGCATACGTACATATGTCAATCAATTTACATAAATAAACATTCACAAATATGTACCTTTAAAATGGACACATACAGATAATTACCGTACACATGTCAGTTTAATTACAGGTACACATAAACACATATAGCTTCACGTGTCTGTCGGTCAGGACAATAGTACACATGGATACGAACACAAAACAGTCCATTATCAACTAGTGTGTGTGTGTGTGTGTGTGTGTGTGTGTGTGTGTGTGTGTGTGTGTATTCTCACCTGGTTCTGTTTGCAGGGGTTGAGCTCTGACTCTTTGGTCCCGCCTGTGTGTGTGTGTGTGTGTGTGTGTGTGTGTGTGTGTGTGTGTGTGTGTGTGTGTGTGTGTGTGTGTGTGTGTGTGTGTGTGTGTGTGTGTGTGTGTGTGTGTGTGTGTCATTATATTTACTATATGCATCTGCTGAATCGAGTTATTAGCTCTTGGAACCCGCCTATCAAATAAATGTATTTATCCTCTTTTATATCTACTACATCTATTTCTCTCTAAGCTAACACACACACAAACACACACACACACACACACACACACACACACACACACACACACACACACACACACACACACACACACACATACACACACACACACACACACACACACACACACACACACACACACACACACACACACACACACACACACACACACACACACAAACTGGAGGCCTAGCGTCTAAATGGAGAGAGTTCGATGGATATAATCCTAATGGTCCCCGATCGAATCCCGTGACGCAATAGCAAATCGAAAGATATTCTTTAACCTGATTCGACTGTTCACCTAGCACAAATGTATCCATCAATGTATCCATCTATCTATCTACTTATATCTGTCAATCCATCAATCTATCTTCCTATTAAAACCAATCATTTATTATTATATACATCTATCTATCCATGTATCCGTCCATCAACTCATCTTTCTATCCATCCATCTAGTCATCTGTCTTCCGTCCATCAACTCATCTATGCATCCGTCTATCCGTCAATATATATATTTAGCAATCAATGTATCCATCCATCTATCTACCTATACAAATTTTCCATTAATCTATCCATTTATCATAACCATCTATCAACACCCTCCCCACTCCCTCTCCTATTTTACTACCAAACTCCCTCCTCTCGTTCTGGCACCTTCTCCTTCCCTTTTCCTCCCTCTCATAAACCTGCTCATCCTCCATCCTTCTGCCCTTCCCACTCCCGCCCCTATCCCATCCCGCCCTTCCCATCGTCTTCCCTCTCGCCGCTTGTATGGATATGGACCCTGTGGGTCCAGGAGGCCATCTGTGTCCCCTCAGATGGTCTCCCTTATCACAGTTTGTGTCTATGGATGTGTGTCAGTGTGTGAGTTAGTGTCACTGTGAGTGTCCGGGTGAGTGTGGGTGTCCCTGTGATTGTCCGGATGAATATGTGTCCTGGTTATATCTGCGGTTTCAGGAGGCCATCTGTGTCCCCTCAGATGGTCTCCCTTATCACAGTCTATGGATGTGTGTGTGTGAGTGACCCTGTGAATGTTCGGATAAGGGTGTGTGTGTGTGTGTGTGTGTGTGTGTGAGTGTCCGGATTTATGTGAGGTTTGGTTCCAGGAACCATTTGTGTCCCTCCTTCCCCAAATCTCCTCCCTTATTCCCACCGTGGGTTCGAATCCCAGGTGATTAGACCTACCCTTGGTCTATGGATTCAAGGTATCCATCCGTGGGCCCAACGGATTTCACCCCTTCCCACTTTCCTAGGGCCAGGCCAATTCCAGCTATCCAGGGAATCTGTCGAAACAGAGGCAGCTTACAGGAGGGGACACACAAATATTTGTGCCCTGCAGTTACACAAACGTTCCGACAGGCTCGATCGTAATCTATCCAGATGAGAACACGTTCTCCTCCGACTAGACCACGCTGGAGTCGCTGTATGTTTAAAAATTTCGTTCCTTTATTTATAGTTAGTATTTTTGGTGTATTAATTGATTTGTTTTATATTTGTAATTACTTAGGTAGAGTGATTTAGGGAGTGGGGGGAAATGGGGGGTGGGGGGGAGGGGGGTGGTAGCGAATGTAGTAGATTATACGAGATCGTGGTTAGTTAGTGTTTATCTAGTTGTGTTCACCTAGTTGTTCTTGCGAGGGTTGAGCTCTGCTCTTTCGGCCCGCCTCTCAACTGTCAATCAATCAGTTTTTCACTAGCTAATAAAAAAAAAATTCCACATACACACACCCAGGAAGCAGCCCGTAACAGGTGTCTAATGCCCAAGTTCCTATGTACTGCTAGGTAAGAGGAGCATCAGAATGAATGAAACTCTGCTGATTTTCGTTTGCGCCATCACCGGGGGATCGAACTTTGACCCTAGGATTACGAGTCGAGAGCGCTGTCCACTCAGCTATAAAGCCCCCTAGTATGTGTATTGGTGCATAAGATAATTTGGGAGAGGTTAATGGAAAGGAATGATGTTTGGTGGCCTTTAAGGCGCTGGAAGAAGGTTGCCAGTTATGAATTTAAATTATAAATTTATTAAGATAGGATATATATGCAAATAGACGTTGTGAGAGATAGTAAGAAAAGTGTTTCTGACTGAGGTTAGGTACTGTGTAATTGACTTGTATGTTAGGAAAAAGAATATTTATCAGAAACATAGATGTTCTTTAGAAATGTTTGTGTGCAAATAGTTGCAAATTATTGGGTAAAAAAGCCAATGGTTACCGTACCTTGAACAAACACACGTGAGCACAATTAAGTCGACGGGGGTCAGAGAGTGAGAGTGAACAGCGAAACAGTAACAAAAAAATGTGACAATAATGGGAAACTATGTCATTCAAACGTATACATGTTAACCATATAAATTACAGTAACACTAAACGCGCGCATACGTACATATGTCAATCAATTTACATAAATAAACATTCACAAATATGTACCTTTAAAATGGACACATACAGATAATTAACGTACACATGTCAGTTTAATTACAGGTACACATAAACACATATAGCTTCCACGTGTCCTGTCGGTCAGGACAATAGTATACATGGATACGAACACAAAACAGTCCATTATCAACTAGTGTGTGTGTGTTGTGTGTGTGTGTGTGGGGTGTGTGTGTGTGTTGTGTGTGTGTGTGTGCTGTGTGGTGTGTGTGTGTGTGTGTGTGTGTGTGTAATGTGTGTGTGTGTGTGTTTTTATCATTATATTTACTATATGCATCTGCTGAATCGAGTTATTAGCTCTTGGAACCCGCCCTATCAAATAAATGTATTTATCCTCTTTTATTATCTACTACATCTATTTCTCTCTAACTACACACACACAAAACCACTACACACACACACACACACACACACAACACACACACACACCATACACACCACACACAACACACACACACACACACACACCCACACACACACACACACACACACACACACACACACACACACACACACACACAAACTGGATGCCTAGCGTCCTAAATGGAGAGAGTTCGATGGATATAATCCCTAATGGTCCCCGATCGAATCCCGTGACGCAATAGCAAATCGAAAGATATTCTTTAACCTGATTCGACTGTTCACCTAGCACAATGTATCCATCAATGTATCCATCTATCTATCTACTTATATCTGTCCAATCCATCAATCTATCTTCTATTAAACCAATCATTTATTCATTATATACATCTATCTATCCATGTATCCGTCCATCAACTCATCTTTCTATCCATCCATCTAGTCCATCTGTCTTCCGTCCATCAACTCATCTATGCATCCGTCTATCCGTCAATATATATATTTAGCAATCAATGTATCCATCCATCTATATACCTATACAAATTTTCCATTAATCTATCCATTTATCATAACCATCTATCAACACCCTCCCCACTCCCTCTCCTATTTTACTACCAAACTCCCTCCTCTCGTTCTGGCACCTTCTCCTTCCCTTTTCCTCCCTCTCATAAACCTGCTCATCCTCCATCCTTCTGCCCTTCCCCACTCCCGCCCCTATCCCATCCCGCCCTTCCCATCGTCTTCCCTCTCGCCGCTTGTATGGATATGGACCCTGTGGGTCCAGGAGGCCATCTGTGTCCCCTCAGATGGTCTCCCTTATCACAGTTTGTGTCTATGGATGTGTGTCAGTGTGTGAGTGTGAGTGTCACTGTGAGTGTCCGGGTGAGTGTGGGTGTCCCTGTGATTGTCCGGATGAATATGTGTCCGGTTATATCTGCGGTTTCAGGAGGCCATCTGTGTCCCCTCAGATGGTCTCCCTTATCACAGTCTATGGATGTGTGTGTGTGAGTGACCCTGTGAATGTTCGGATAAGGGTGTGTGTGTGTGTGTGTGTGTGTGTGAGTGTCCTGATTTATGTGAGGTTTGGTTCCAGGAACCATTTGTGTCCCTCCTTCCCCAAATCTCCTCCCTTATTCCCACCGTGGGTTCGAATCCCAGGTGATTAGACCTACCCTTGGTCTATGGATCCAAGGTATCCATCCGTGGGCCCAACGGATTTCACCCCTTCCCCACTTTCCTAGGGCCAGGCCAATTCCAGCTATCCAGGGAACCTGTCGAAACAGAGGCAGCTTACAGGAGGGGACACACAAATATTTGTGCCCTGCAGTTACACAACCGTTCCGACAGGCTCGATCGTAATCTATCCAGATGAGAACACGTTCTCCTCCGACTAGACCACGCTGGAGTCGCTGTATGTTTAAAATTTGGTTCCTTTATTTATAGTTAGTATTTTTGGTGTATTAATTGATTTGTTTTATATTTGTAATTACTTAGGTAGAGTGATTTAGGGAGTGGGGGGAATTGGGGGTGGGGGGAGGGGGGTGGTAGCGAATGTAGTAGATTATACGAGATCGTGGTTAGTTAGTGTTTATCTAGTTGTGTTCACCTAGTTGTTCTTGCGAGGGTTGAGCTCTGCTCTTTCGGCCCGCCTCTCAACTGTCAATCAATCAGTTTTTACTAGCTAATAAAAAAAAAATTCCACATACACACACCCAGGAAGCAGCCCGTAACAGGTGTCTAATGCCCAAGTACCTATGTACTGCTAGGTAAGAGGAGCATCAGAATGAATGAAACTCTGCTGATTTTCGTTTGCGCCATCACCGGGGGATCGAACTTTGACCCTAGGATTACGAGTCGAGAGCGCTGTCCACTCAGCTATAAAGCCCCCTAGTATGTGTATTGGTGCATAAGATAATTTGGGAGAGGTTAATGGAAAGGAATGATGTTTGGTGGCCTTTAAGGCGCTGGAAGAAGGTTGCCAGTTATGAATTTAAATTATAAATTTATTAAGATAGGATATATATGCAATAGACGTTGTGAGAGATAGTAAGAAAAGTGTTTTCTGACTGAGGTTAGGTACTGTGTAATTGACTTGTATGTTAGGAAAAAGAATATTTATCAGAAACATAGATGTTCTTTAGAAATGTTTGTGTGCAAATAGTTGCAAATTATTGGGTAAAAAGCCAATGGTTACCGTACCTTGAACAAACACACGTGAGCACAATAGTCGACGGGGGTCAGAGAGTGAGAGTGAACAGCGAAACAGTAACAAAAAATGTGACAATAATGGGAAACTATGTCATTCAAACGTATACATGTTAACCATATAAATTACAGTAACACTAAACGCGCGCATACGTACATATGTCAATCAATTTACATAAATAAACATTCACAAATATGTACCTTTAAAATGGACACATACAGATAATTACCGTACACATGTCAGTTTAATTACAGGTACACATAAACACATATAGCTTCAAGTGTCTGTCGGTCAGGACAATAGTACACATGGATACGAACACAAAACAGTCCATTATCAACTAGTGTGTGTGTGTGTGTGTGTGTGTGTGTGTGTGTGTGTGTGTGTGTGTGTGTGTGTTTATTCTCACCTGGTTCTGTTTGCAGGGGTTGAGCTCTGACTCTTTGGTCCCGCCTCTGTGTGTGTGTGTGTGTGTGTGTGTGTGTGTGTGTGTGTGTGTGTGTGTGTGTGTGTGTGTGTGTGTGTGTGTGTGTGTGTGTGTGTGTGTGTGTGTGTGTGTGTGTGTGTGTGTGTGTGTGTGTGTTTTATCATTATATTTACTATATGCATCTGCTGAATCGAGTTATTAGCTCTTGGAACCCGCCTATCAAATAAATGTATTTATCCTCTTTTATATCTACTACATCTATTTCTCTCTAACTAACACACACACAAACACACACACACACACACACACACACACACACACACACACACACACACACACACACACACACACACACACACACACACACACACACACACACACACACACACACACACACACACACACACACACACACAAACTGGAGGCCTAGCGTCTAAATGGAGAGAGTTCGATGGATATAATCCTAATGGTCCCCGATCGAATCCCGTGACGCAATAGCAAATCGAAAGATATTCTTTAACCTGATTCGACTGTTCACCTAGCACAAATGTATCCATCAATGTATCCATCTATCTATCTACTTATATCTGTCAATCCATCAATCTATCTTCCTATTAAACCAATCATTTATCATTATATACATCTATCTATCCATGTATCCGTCCATCAACTCATCTTTCTATCCATCCATCTAGTCATCTGTCTTCCGTCCATCAACTCATCTATGCATCCGTCTATCCGTCAATATATATATTTAGCAATCAATGTATCCATCCATCTATCTACCTATACAAATTTTCCATTAATCTATCCATTTATCATAACCATCTATCAACACCCTCCCCACTCCCTCTCCTATTTTACTACCAAACTCCCTCCTCTCGTTCTGGCACCTTCTCCTTCCCTTTTCCTCCCTCTCATAAACCTGCTCATCCTCCATCCTTCTGCCCTTCCCACTCCCGCCCCTATCCCATCCCGCCCTTCCCATCGTCTTCCCTCTCACCGCTTGTATGGATATGGACCCTGTGGGTCCAGGAGGCCATCTGTGTCCCCTCAGATGGTCTCCCTTATCACAGTTTGTGTCTATGGATGTGTGTCAGTGTGTGAGTGTGAGTGTCACTGTGAGTGTCCGGGTGAGTGTGGGTGTCCCTGTGATTGTCCGGATGAATATGTGTCCGGTTATATCTGCGGTTTCAGGAGGCCATCTGTGTCCCCTCAGATGGTCTCCCTTATCACAGTCTATGGATGTGTGTGTGTGAGTGACCCTGTGAATGTTCGGATAAGGGTGTGTGTGTGTGTGTGTGTGTGTGAGTGTCCGGATTTATGTGAGGTTTGGTTCCAGGAACCATTTGTGTCCCTCCTTCCCCAAATCTCCTCCCTTATTCCCACCGTGGGTTCGAATCCCAGGTGATTTAGACCTACCCTTGGTCTATGGATCCAAGGTATCCATCCGTGGGACCAACGGATTTCACCCCTTCCCCACTTTCCTAGGGCCAGGCCAATTCCAGCTATCCAGGGAACCTGTCGAAACAGAGGCAGCTACAGGAGGGGACACACAAATATTTGTGCCCTGCAGTTACACAACCGTTCCGACAGGCTCGATCGTAATCTATCCAGATGAGAACACGTTCTCCTCCGACTAGACCACGCTGGAGTCGCTGTAATGTTTAAAATTTGGTTCCTTTATTTATAGTTAGTATTTTTGGTGTATTAATTGATTTGTTTTATATTTGTAATTACTTAGGTAGAGTGATTTAGGGAGTGGGGGGAATTGGGGTGGGGGAGGGGGGTGGTAGCGAATGTAGTAGATTATACGAGATCGTGGTTAGTTAGTGTTTATCTAGTTGTGTTCACCTAGTTGTTCTTGCGAGGGTTTGAGCTCTGCTCTTTCGGCCCGCCTCTCAACTGTCAATCAATCAGTTTTTTACTAGCTAATAAAAAAAAAATTCCACATACACACACCCAGGAAGCAGCCCGTAACAGGTGTCCTAATGCCCAAGTACCTATGTACTGCTAGGTAAGAGGAGCATCAGAATGAATGAAACTCTGCTGATTTTCGTTTGCGCCATCACCGGGGGATCGAACTTTGACCCTAGGATTACGAGTCGAGAGCGCTGTCCACTCAGCTATAAAGCCCCCTAGTATGTGTATTGGTGCATAAGATAATTTGGGAGAGGTTAATGGAAAGGAATGATGTTTGGTGGCCTTTAAGGCGCTGGAAGAAGGTTGCCAGTTATGAATTTAAATTATAAATTTATTAAGATAGGATATATATGCAAAAGACGTTGTGAGAGATAGTAAGAAAAGTGTTTTCTGACTGAGGTTAGGTACTGTGTAATTGACTTGTATGTTAGGAAAAAAGAATATTTATCAGAAACATAGATGTTTCTTTAGAAATGTTTGTGTGCAAATAGTTGCAAATTATTGGGTAAAAAGCCAATGGTTAGCCGTACCTTGAACAAACACAGCGTGAGCACAATTAGTCGACGGGGTCAGAGAGTGAGAGTGAACAGCGAAACAGTAACAAAAAAATGTGACAATAATGGGAAAC
This sequence comes from Procambarus clarkii, assembly GCF_040958095.1. Lineage (NCBI taxonomy): Eukaryota > Metazoa > Arthropoda > Malacostraca > Decapoda > Cambaridae > Procambarus > Procambarus clarkii. The sequence goes on from NW_027190521.1 coordinate 24,459, forward strand.
TATGTCATTCAAACGTATACATGTTAACCATATAAATTACAGTAACACTAACGCGCGCATACGTACATATGTCAATCAATTTACATAATAAACATTCACAAATATGTACCTTTAAAAATGGACAGCATACAGATAATTACCGTACCATGTCAGTTTAATTACAGGTACACATAAACACATATAGCTTCACGTGTCTGTCGGTCAGGACAATAGTACACATGGATACGACACAAAACAGTCCATTATCAACTAGTGTGTGTTGTGTGTGGTGTGTGTGTGTGGTGTGTGTGTGTGTGTGTGTGTGTGTTGTGGTGTGTGTGTGTGGTGTGTGTGTGTGTGTGTGTGTGTATGTGTGTGTGGTGTGTTTTATCATTATATTTACTATATGCATCTGCTGAATCGAGTTATTAGCTCTTGGACCCGCCTATCAAATAAATGTATTTATCCTCTTTTATATCTACTACATCTATTCTCTCTAACTAACACACACACAAACACACCACACACACACACACACACACACACACACACACACATACAGCACACACACACACACACACACAACACACACACACACACACAACACCACACACAACACACACACACACAACACACACAAAACACACACAAACTGGAGGCCTAGCGTCTAAATGGAGAGAGTTCGATGGATATAATCCTAATGGTCCCCGATCGAATCCCGTGACGCAATAGCAAATCGAAAGATATTCTTTAACCTGATTCGACTGTTCACCTAGCACAAATGTATCCATCAATGTATCCATCTATCTATCTACTTATATCTGTCAATCCATCAATCTATCTTCCTATTAAACCAATCATTTATTATTATATACATCTATCTATCCATGTATCCGTCCATCACTCATCTTTCTATCCATCCATCTAGTCATCTGTCTTCCGTCCATGAACTCATCTATGCATCCTTCTATCCGTCAATATATATATTTAGCAATCAATGTATCCATCCATCTATCTACCTATACAAATTTTCCATTAATCTATCCATTTATCATAACCATCTATCAACACCCTCCCCACTCCCTCTCCTATTTTACTACCAAACTCCCTCCTCTCGTTCTGGCACCTTCTCCTTCCCTTTTCCTCCCTCTCATAAACCTGCTCATCCTCCATCCTTCTGCCCTTCCCACTCCCGCCCCTATCCCATCCCGCCCTTCCCATCGTCTTCCCTCTCGCCGCTTGTATGGATATGGACCCTGTGGGTCCAGGAGGCCATCTGTGTCCCCTCAGATGGTCTCCCTTATCACAGTTTGTGTCTATGGATGTGTGTCAGTGTGTGAGTGTGAGTGTCACTGTGAGTGTCCGGGTGAGTGTGGGTGTCCCTGTGATTGTCCGGATGAATATGTGTCCGGTTATATCTGCGGTTTCAGGAGGCCCATCTGTGTCCCCTCAGATGGTCCTCCCTTATCACAGTCTATGGATGTGTGTGTGTGAGTGACCCTGTGAATGTTCGGAGTAAGGGTGGTGTGTGTGGTGTTGTGTGAGTGTCCTGATTTATGTGAGGTTTGGTTCCAGGAACCATTTGTGTCCCTCCTTCCCCAAATCTCCTCCCTTATTCCCACCGTGGGTTCGAATCCCAGGTGATTAGACCTACCCTTGGTCTATGGATCCAAGGTAATCCATCCGTGGGCCCAACGGATTTCACCCCTTCCCCACTTTCCTAGGGCCAGGCCAATTCCAGCTTATCCAGGGAACCTGTCGAAACAGAGGCAGCTTCAGGAGGGGACACACACATATGTTGTGGCCCTGCAGTTACACAACCGTTCCGACAGGCTCGATCGTAATCTATCCAGATGAGAACACGTTCTCCTCCAGACTAGACCACGCTGGAGTCGCTGTAATGTTTAAAATTTGGTTCCTTATTTATAGTTAGTATTTTGGTGTATTAATTGATTTGTTTTATATTTGTAATTACTTAGGTAAGTGATTTAGGAGTGGGGGGGAATTGGGGGTGGGGGGAGGGGGGTGGTAGCGAATGTAGTAGATTATACGAGATCGTGGTTAGTTAGTGTTTATCTAGTTGTGTTCACCTAGTTGTTCTTGCGAGGGTTGAGCTCTGCTCTTTCGGCCCGCCTCTCAACTGTCAATCAATCAGTTTTTACTAGCTAATAAAAAAAAAAATTCCACATACACACACACCCAGGAAGCAGCCCGTAACAGGTGTCTAATGCCCAAGTACCTATGTACTGCTAGTAAGAGGAGGCATCAGAATGATGAAACTCTGCTGATTTTCGTTTGCGCCATCACCGGGGGATCGAACTTTGACCCTAGGATTACGAGTCGAGAGCGCTGTCCACTCAGCTATAAAGGCCCCCTAGTATGTGTATTGGTGCATAAGATAATTTGGGAGAGGTTAATGGAAAGGAATGATGTTTGGTGGCCTTTAAGGCGCTGGAAGAAGGTTGCCAGTTATGAATTTAAATTATAAATTTTATTAAGATAGGATATATATGCAATAGACGTTGTGAGAGATAGTAAGAAAAGTGTTTCTGACTGAGGTTAGGTACTGTGTAATTGACTTGTATGTTAGGAAAAAAGAATATTTATCAGAAACATAGATGTTCTTTAGAAATGTTTGTGTGCAAATAGTTGCAAAATTATTGGGTAAAAAGGCCAATGGTTACCGTACCTTGAACAAACACAACGTGAGCACAATTAGTCGACGGGGTCAGAGAGTGAGAGTGAACAGCGAAACAGTAACAAAAAAATGTGACAATAATGGGGAAACTATGTCATTCAAACGTATACAATGTTAACATATAAATTACAGTAACCTAAAACGCGCGCATACGTACATATGTCAATCAATTTACATAAATAAACATTCACAAATATGTACCTTTAAAATGGACACAATACAGATATTACCGTACACATGTCAGTTTAATTACAGGTACACATAAAACACTATAGCTTCACGTGTCTGTCGGTTCAGGACAATAGTACACATGGATACGAACACAAAACAGTCCATTATCAACTAGTGTGTGTGTGTGTGTGTGTGTGGGTGTGTGTGTGGTGTGTGTGTTGTGTGTGTGTGTGTGTGTGTGTGTGTGTGTGTGTGGGGTGTGGTGGTGTGTATGTGTGTGTGTGTGTGTTTTTATCCTTATATTTACTATATGCATCTGCTGAATCGAGTTATTAGCTCTTGGAACCCCCATATCAAAATAAATGTATTTATCCTCTTTATATCTACTAACATCTATTTCTCTCTAACTACACACACACAAACACACACACACCACACACACACACACACACACACATACACACCACACACACACACACACACACACACACACACACACACACACACACACACAACACACACACACACAACACACACACACAACACACACAAAAACTGGAGGCCTAGCGTCTAAATGGAGAGAGTTCGATGGATATAATCCTAATGGTCCCCCGATCGAATCCCGTGACGCATAGCAAATCGAAAGATATTCTTTAACCTGATTCGACTGTTCACCTAGCAACAAAATGTATCCATCAATGTATCCATCTATCTATCTACTTATATCTGTCAATCATCAATCTATCTTCCTATTAAACCAATCATTTATTATTATATACATCTATCTATCCATGTATCCGTCCATCAGCTCATCTTTCTATCCATCCATCTAGTCATCTGTCTTCCGTCCATGAAACTCATCTATGCATCCGTCCTATCCGTCAATATATATATTTAGCAATCAATGTATCCATCCATCTATCTACCTATACAATTTTCCATTAATCTATCCATTTATCATAACCATCTATCAACACCCTCCCCACTCCCTCTCCTATTTTACTACCAAACTCCTCCTCTCGTTCTGGCACCTTCTCCTTCCCTTTTCCTCCCTCTCATAAACCTGCTCATCCTCCATCCTTCTGCCCTTCCCACTCCCGCCCCTATCCCATCCCGCCCTTCCCATCGTCTTCCCTCTCGCCGCTTGTATGGATATGGACCCTGTGGGTCCAGGAGGCCCATCTGTGTCCCCTCAGATGGTCTCCCTTATCACAGTTTTGTGTCTATGGATGTGTGTCAGTGTGTGAGTGTGAGTGTCACTGTGAGTGTCGGGTGAGTGTGGGTGTCCCTGTGATTGTCCGGAGAATATGTGTCCGGTTATATCTGCGGTTTCAGGAGGCCATCTGTGTCCCCTCAGATGGTCTCCCTTATCACAGTCTATGGATGTGTGTGTGTGAGTGACCCTGTGAATGTTCGGATAAGGGGTGTGTTGTGTGTGTGTGTGAGTGTCCTGATTTATGTGAGGTTTGGTTCCAGGAACCATTTGTGTCCCTCCTTCCCCAAATCTCCTCCCTTATTCCCACCGTGGGTTCGAATCCCAGGTGATTAGACCTACCCTTGGTCTATGGATCCAAGGTATCCATCCGTGGGCCCAACGGATTTCACCCCTTCCCCACTTTCCTAGGGCCAGGCCAATTCCAGCTATCCAGGGAACCTGTCGAAACAGAGGCAGCTTCAGGAGGGGACACGACAAATATTTGTGCCCTGCAGTTACACAACCGTTCCGACAGGCTCGATCGTAATCTATCCAGATGAGAACACGTTCTCCTCCGACTAGACCACGCTGGAGTCGCTGTATGTTTAAAATTTGGTTCCTTTATTTATAGTTAGTATTTTTGGTGTATTAATTGATTTGTTTTATATTGTAATTACTTAGGTAGAGTGGATTTAGGGAGTGGGGGGAATTGGGGGGTGGGGGGAGGGGGGTGGTAGCGAATGTAGTAGATTATACGAGATCGTGGTTAGTTAGTGGTTTATCTAGTTGTGTTCACCTAGTTGTTCTTGCGAGGGTTGAGCTCTGCTCTTTCGGCCCGCCTCTCAACTGTCAATCAATCAGTTTTTACTAGGCTAATAAAAAAAAAATTCCACATACACACACCCAGGAAGCAGCCCGTAACAGGTGTCCTAATGCCCAAGTACCTATGTACTGCTAGGTAAGAGGAGCATCAGAATGAATGAAACTCTGCTGATTTTCGTTTGCGCCATCACCGGGGGATCGAACTTTGACCCTAGGATTACGAGTCGAGAGCGCTGTCCACTCAGCTATAAAGCCCCTAGTATGTGTATTGGTGGCATAAGATATTTGGGAGAGGTTAAATGGAAAGGAATGATGTTTGGTGGCCTTTAAGGCGCTGGAAGAAGGTTGCCAGTTTATGAATTTAAATTATAAATTTATTAAGATAGGATATATATGCAATAGACGTTGTGGAGAGATAGTAAGAAAAGTGTTTCTGACTGAGGTTAGGTACTGTGTAATTGACTTGTATGTTAGGAAAAAGAATATTTATCAGAAACATAGATGTTCTTTAGAAATGTTTGTGTGCAAATAGTTGCAAATTATTGGGGTAAAAAAGCCAATGGTTACCGTACCTTGAACAAACACACGTGAGCACAATTAGTCGACGGGGGTCAGAGAGTGAGAGTGAACAGCGAAACAGTACCAAAAAATGTGACAATAATGGGAAACTATGTCATTCAAACGTATACATGTTAACCATATAAATTACAGTAACACTAAACGCGCGCATACGTACATATGTCAATCAATTTACATAAATAAACATTCACAAATATGTACCTTTAAAATGGACACATACAGATAATTACCGTACACATGTCAGTTTAATTACAGGTAACACATAAACACATATAGCTTCACGTGTCTGTCGGTCAGGACAATAGTACATATGGATACGAACACAAAACAGTCCATTATCAACTAGTGTGTGTGTGTGTGTGTGTGTGTGTGTGTGTGTGGGTGTGTGTGTGTGTGTGTGTGTGTGTGTGTGGGTGTGTGTGTGTGTGTGTGTGTGTGTGTGTATGTGTGTGTGTGTGTGTTTTTATCATTATATTTACTATATGCATCTGCTGAATCGAGTTATTAGCTCTTGGAACCCGCCTATCACATAATGTATTTATCCTCTTTTATATCTACCTACATCTATTTTCTCTCTAACTAACACACACACAAAACACACACACACACACACACACAACACACACACACATACCACACACACACATACACACACACACACACACACACACACACACACACACACACACAACACACACACACACACACACACACACAAACACACACAACTGGAGGCCTAGCGTCTAAATGGAGAGAGTTCGATGGATATAATCCTAATGGTCCCCCGATCGAATCCCGTGACGCAATAGCAAATCGAAAGATATTCTTTAACCTGATTCGACTGTTCACCTAGCACAAATGTATCCATCAATGTATCCATCTATCTATCTACTTATATCTGTCAATCCATCAATCTATCTTCCTATTAAACCAATCATTTATTCATTATATACATCTATCTATCCATGTATCCGTCCATCAGCTCATCTTTCTATCCATCCATCTAGTCATCTGTCTTCCGTCCATGAACTCATCTATGCATCCGTCTATCCGTCAATATATATATTTAGCAATCAATGTAATCCATCCATCTATCTACCTATAACAAATTTTCCATTAATCTATCCATTTATCATAACCATCTATCACACCCTCCCCCACTCCCTCTCCTATTTTACTACCAAACTCCCTCCTCTCGTTGCTGGCACCTTCTCCTTCCCTTTTCCTCCCTCTCTAAACCTGCTCATCCTCCATCCTTCTGCCCTTCCCACTCCCGCCCCTATCCCATCCCGCCCTTCCCATCGTCTATCCCTCTCGCCGCTTGTATGGATATGGACCCTGTGGGTCCAGGAGGCCATCTGTGTCCCCTCAGATGGTCTCCCTTATCACAGTTTGTGTCTATGGATGTGTGTCAGTGTGTGAGTGTGAGTGTCACTGTGAGTGTCCGGGTGAGTGTGGGTGTCCCTGTGATTGTCCGGATGAATATGTGTCCGGTTATATCTGCGGTTTCAGGAGGCCATCTGTGTCCCCTCAGATGGTCTCCCTTATCACAGTCTATGGATGTGTGTGTGTGAGTGGACCCTGTGAATGTTCGGATAAGGGTGTGTGTGTTGTGTGTGTGAGTGTCCTGATTTATGTGAGGTTTGGTTCCAGGAACCATTTGTGTCCCTCCTTCCCCAAATCTCCTCCCTTATTCCCACCGTGGGTTCGAAATCCCAGGTGATTAGACCTACCCTTGGTCTATGGATCCAAGGTTACTCATCCGTGGGCCCAACGGATTTTCACCCCTTCCCACTTTCCTAGGGCCAGGCCAATTCCAGCTATCCAGGGAACCTGTCGAAACAGAGGCAGCTTCAGGAGGGGACACACAAATATTTGTGCCCGCAGTTACACAACCGTTCCGACAGCTTCGATCGTAATCTATCCAGATGAGAACACGTTTCTCCTCCGACTAGACCACGCTGGAGTCGCTGGTATGTTTAAAATTTGGTTCCTCTTTATTTATAGTTAGTATTTTTGGTGTATTAATTGATTTGTTTTATATTTTGTAATTACTTAGGTAGAGTGATTTAGGGAGTGGGGGGAATTGGGGGTGGGGGGAGGGGGGTGGTAGCGAATGTAGTAGATTATACGAGATCGTGGTTAGTTAGTGTTTATCTAGTTGTGTTCACCTAGTTGTTCTTGCGAGGGTTGAGCTCTGCTCTTTCGGCCCGCCTCTCAACTGTCAATCAATCAGTTTTTACTAGCTAATAAAAAAAAATTCCACATACACACACCCAGGAAGCAGCCCGTAACAGGTGTCTAATGCCCAAGTACCTATGTACTGCTAGGTAAGAGGAGCATCAGAATGAATGAAACTCTGCTGATTTTCGTTTGCGCCATCACCGGGGGATCGAACTTTGACCCTAGGATTACGAGTCGAGAGCGCTGTCCACTCAGCTATAAAGCCCCCTAGTATGTGTATTGGTGCATAAGATAATTTGGGAGAGGTTAATGGAAAGGAATGATGTTTGGTGGCCTTTAAGGCGCTGGAAGAAGGTTGCCAGTTATGAATTTAAATTATAAATTTATTAAGATAGGATATATATGCAAAAGACGTTGTGAGAGATAGTAAGAAAAGTGTTTCTGACTGAGGTTAGGTACTGTGTAATTGACTTGTATGTTAGGAAAAAGAATATTTATCAGAAACATAGATGTTCTTTAGAAATGTTTGTGTGCAAATAGTTGCAAATTATTGGGTAAAAAGCCAATGGTTACCGTACCTTGAACAAACACACGTGAGCACAATTAGTCGACGGGGGTCAGAGAGTGAGAGTGAACAGCGAAACAGTAACAAAAAATGTGACAATAATGGGAAACTATGTCATTCAAACGTATACATGTTAACCATATAAATTACAGTAACACTAAACGCGCGCATACGTACATATGTCAATCAATTTACATAAATAAACATTCACAAATATGTACCTTTAAAATGGACACATACAGATAATTACCGTACACATGTCAGTTTAATTACAGGTACACATAAACACATATAGCTTCACGTGTCTGTCGGTCAGGACAATAGTACACATGGATACGAACACAAAATCCATTATCAACTAGTGTGTGTGTGTGTGTGTGTGTGTGTGTGTGTGTGTATTCTCACCTGGTTCTGTTTGCAGGGGTTGAGCTCTGACTCTTTGGTCCCGCCTCTGTGTGTGTGTGTGTGTGTGTGTGTGTGTGTGTGTGTGTGTGTGTGTGTGTGTGTGTGTGTGTGTGTGTGTGTGTGTGTGTGTTTTATCATTATATTTACTATATGCATCTGCTGAATCGAGTTATTAGCTCTTGGAACCCGCCTATCAAATAAATGTATTTATCCTCTTTTATATCTACTACATCTATTTCTCTCTAACTAACACACACACAACACACACACCACACCACACACACACAACACATACACACACACACACACACACACACACACACACACACACACACACACACACACACACACACACACACACACACACACACACACAAACTGGAGGCCTAGCGTCTAAATGGAGAGAGTTCGATGGATATAATCCTAATGGTCCCCGATCGAATCCCGTGACGCAATAGCAAATCGAAAGATATTCTTTAACCTGATTCGACTGTTCACCTAGCACAAATGTATCCATCAATGTATCCATCTATCTATCTACTTATATCTGTCAATCCATCAATCTATCTTCCTATTAAACCAATCATTTATCATTATATACATCTATCTATCCATGTATCCGTCCATCAACTCATCTTTCTATCCATCCATCTAGTCATCTGTCTTCCGTCCATCAACTCATCTATGCATCCGTCTATCCGTCAATATATATATTTAGCAATCAATGTATCCATCCATCTATCTACCTATACAAATTTTCCATTAATCTATCCATTTATCATAACCATCTATCAACACCCTCCCCACTCCCTCTCCTATTTTACTACCAAACTCCCTCCTCTCGTTCTGGCACCTTCTCCTTCCCTTTTCCTCCCTCTCATAAACCTGCTCATCCTCCATCCTTCTGCCCTTCCCACTCCCGCCCCTATCCCATCCCGCCCTTCCCATCGTCTTCCCTCTCGCCGCTTGTATGGATATGGACCCTGTGGGTCCAGGAGGCCATCTGTGTCCCCTCAGATGGTCTCCCTTATCACAGTTTGTGTCTATGGATGTGTGTCAGTGTGTGAGTGTGAGTGTCACTGTGAGTGTCCGGGTGAGTGTGGGTGTCCCTGTGATTGTCCGGATGAATATGTGTCCGGTTATATCTGCGGTTTCAGGAGGCCATCTGTGTCCCCTCAGATGGTCTCCCTTATCACAGTCTATGGATGTGTGTGTGTGAGTGACCCTGTGAATGTTCGGATAAGGTGTGTGTGTGTGTGTGTGTGTGTGTGTGTGTGTGTGTGTGTGTAGTGTCCGATTTATGTGAGGTTTGGTTCCAGGAACCATTTGTGTCCCTCCTTCCCCAAATCTCCTCCCTTATTCCCACCGTGGGTTCGAATCCCAGGTGATTAGACCTACCCTTGGTCTATGGATCCAAGGTATCCATCCGTGGGCCCAACGGATTTCACCCCTTCCCCACTTTCCTAGGGCCAGGCCAATTCCAGCTATCCAGGGAACCTGTCGAAACAGAGGCAGCTACAGGAGGGGACACACAAATATTTGTGCCCTGCAGTTACACAACCGTTCCGACAGGCTCGATCGTAATCTATCCAGATGAGAACACGTTCTCCTCCGACTAGACCACGCTGGAGTCGCTGTATGTTTAAAATTTGGTTCCTTTATTTATAGTTAGTATTTTTGGTGTATTAATTGATTTGTTTTATATTTGTAATTACTTAGGTAGAGTGATTTAGGGAGTGGGGGGAATTGGGGGTGGGGGGAGGGGGGTGGTAGCGAATGTAGTAGATTATACGAGATCGTGGTTAGTTAGTGTTTATCTAGTTGTGTTCACCTAGTTGTTCTTGCGAGGGTTGAGCTCTGCTCTTTCGGCCCGCCTCTCAACTGTCAATCAATCAGTTTTTACTAGCTAATAAAAAAAAAATTCCACATACACACACCCAGGAAGCAGCCCGTAACAGGTGTCTAATGCCCAAGTACCTATGTACTGCTAGGTAAGAGGAGCATCAGAATGAATGAAACA
>NW_027190522.1:0-35053 GCF_040958095.1 Procambarus clarkii
CTCTTGCGTTTTTAAGGATATCAGGGAATGTATGACACTCAAGGGATTTGTTGAACAGCAGAGCTATAGGTGGCGCAAGGGCATATGGGAGGCGCTCTTGTATACAATGGATGGGATTTCACTGATGTTCCCAGCTTTGGTTTTTAGTGAATGTATGATGGACACAACATCTGACGGGCTGACTGGTGAGAGAAGAGAGTTTGGATAGCTGCCTGAGAGATATGTGTTGATATGTGTCTGAGTCTGTGGGATTTTACTTGCAAGGTTAGCACCAATCGATGAAAAGAAGCTATTAAATTCATTCGCCATTTCTAAGTCAGATGACAGTGGAAGGCCATCCTTAGAGAGTGTTATCTGGTTGTGGGAGTGTTGTTTAGTTCCCAGGATGTTAGAGATGGTATTCCATGTGCTTTTCATGTTGCCTTTTGCTTCTTTGAATCTAGTCTCATAATATGAAAGTTTTGCTTTTCTTATGATACTGGTAAGCACTGACGAGTACCTTTTAACTACTTCCATTGGAATTAGGCCACTCCTAAATTTCTTTTCGTATTCATGTTTTTTGTTGATTGATTTAATTATGCCACTTGTGAGCCACGGGTTATTTTTTCTTTTATCAGTTACTTGTTTGGTAAGGAGGGGACAGTGAGTGTTGTAGAGGCTTAGAGTTTTGTAGAGAAAGAGGTTAGTTGATGAGTTTATATCCTGTGAATTATTAAATTCAGATTCCCAGTTAATATTGTGAAGTGCATTAGAGAGATTGCCTAAAGCTGATTCACTATGTAGCCTGAATGAAAGTTTTTTGGTTTCTGGTGGTGATGTGTCAATGTTTGCTATGAGGAAAGTAGGATAGTGGTCAGTTGTTCTGTCATAAATTACCCCAGATGTAAGGGGAGCTGTTATATTAGTCCAAAGGTGATCCAGGGTAGTGGCAGATGTTTGAGTGACTCGGGTGGGCTTGGTGATTGTGGGGATTAGCATACAGGAGTGCATGCTGTTACGGAAATAGTCAACTTGAGGGTTGTTTTCAACATTCAATAAAGAAATTCTGGAGGGCTTCTGTGCAAGGGTTAGGATGAGCTAGCCTAAGCATTTTTATACCAATTTGACAGTTATTTTCAGTAACACGATAAACAACGCTCGGAATATTAAGTTCCTTTCTCATATTAAGTATCTTTGTGGTACGAGGGCACCCAAGGATTATCCTCACGGCTTCGTTCTGCAATTTTTCAAACCCTCCAAGCTTTCTTTCAGGATGCCTTAAAGTTAGTTTAGTTCATTTATTATGCATCCCATACCCATCTTGTGGGCGGTAGTGGAAAGGGTTGCAGAGGCACATAATGGGCTCAGGGACTGAACCCCACAATTCATTTAGCTAAGCAAGTTACAATCTTGATGAGCTAGTTACAAAATTCAGTATAAGTCGTCACATCAACAATGGGTTCGAGATCGATCACAAGTACAGTTTCTAAATTAAGCAACTGACATATGTGGAGAGCTAGTGTCACAATTGATATGTTTGTCCTGCACACCGCCCCCCATCCAGTGGGCAGCGGTGGATAGGTTACAATCACTTTGTTACTACTTACAGTTAGCAAACTGGGGATATTTGGCTAAAATTTCTGGTACCAGATAATTTTGAATGAAATATTGACACATCGTTGGTACATTGGTTATAAAATTGTCTCTGAATTCACTATCACATAGTGACGGAGGGTGTGCGAATAATTTTGTTGACAGTTAACATTTGGTCAGGTCTACATCGGCAGATAATGAGAATTCCCAGAAATACTTGTAACCGAGTCTAAGCCGAGCAGTAGTAACATCTAGAAGTCTGCTGATTTTATTGGATGAACCATAGATGTGTCGCTCCTCTTGCATAATAGTATTGAACGAAAGTTAATCTCCCCAAACAATTTCGCGTTTTGAGCAAGTTACCCCTCCACTCTCTCCATTTTTTTTTGGACATTCCCTGGTAGTGTGCGGAAATACTGAAAAGTGTATACTCTTTTCAACTTTGTCACCTTAATTCTCGTCCTATGTCTTTCATTTTGGTATCAATGCGTTCGCAATAGAATTCCCAACAGAACTATGTGCATATAATGTCAAAGACAGCAGCGCGCTCCACCCGCCGACAAGATGAATGTAGGCCAAGGGTACCAGAAAAAGAAAGCTGAGCGTGATAATACTGAAAAGTGTATACCCTTTTCAACTTTGTTACCTCAATTCTCATCCTAGGTTTTTCAATTTAGCATCAATGTGTTCGCAATAGAATTCTCTACAGGACTAAAGGCATATAAACTCCAAAAGCCCGGCTTACCATCCGCAACAAACAGAGAAAGCGAGAGCGTGTTACCAGGGAGCGCACAAGAGCGATAAAATGTATACACTCTTTTCATTCTGGTCACCTCAATTGTCATCCTAGGTCTTTCATTTTGGTATCAATGTGTTCGCAATAGAATTTCCAACCGGAATTTATGCATGAAATGTCAAAAACAGCAGCGTGCTCCACCCGCTGACGTGATGAAAGCACGGCGGACCATCCACACAAAACAGAGAAAGTGAGAGAAAGTAACCTGGGAGCACTCTAGTGCAATGTAATGTGAACACACTTTTCACTTTGGTTACCTCAATTCTCGTCATATGTCTTTCATTTTGGTATCAATGTGTTCGCAATTGTATCTGCTGGCATTTTACCCTTTGCTTGGATCTGAAGGGTTTTAGGCTCACCACGATGCAATCTGATAGTACCACACGTGTATATACCTATCTTCAAGCAGCAATTCACTCATTCAAACCGACTTATAATGGTTATCCATATATAAATGGTAATCTTTGTTCTACCTGTTAACCTGTCATATGAAGAAAGATTGTCAAAGCTTATATTACATTCTCTAGAAAAGCAAAGAATTAGGAGTGATATATGGTAGAGGTGCACAATGGGATGAATGGACATAACAAAGGGGACATTAATGGGGTATTAAAAGTAGCAACACAAGACAGAACTCGAAACAAAGTGTAAAAATTGGAAAAATTTAGATTTAGGAAAGAACTGTATGAGTAAATACACTGGGTTTGTACCTTAAGGTTCATGTATGCAATATTACAGAGTTCCAGTTAACTCCCATGCATGCAATTAATTTATGTTATGTTTATGTTTTTTATGTTAAAATGTTTTTGTTGATTTGTTTGTATATTTTCATAAGTAAAGCATGCTTACCGTCTAATCCAAGTTTTATGATAACTTTACAATGTTTAAAACATAAAGTTCAATATATATTCTGGTTTTCACACAGGAATTATACGTTAATATAACATCATAATAACGTAATGATGTCGTGTAAATAACGTTATACTGACGTCATATAAATGTTATATTTATGTTATAAGAACGTAAATTGGATAGCTTTACAGAAAGTAAACAAAAAAAACTAAATGTTGACTGAAAATTATTTATTCTTAAATATAAAGCATGAAAACATTATAATACCATAGCATTTACTATTATTTTTAAATTTTTACATAAATCTTAAAAAACTGTGTCATAAGAATATATGTTTTTAGTTATATCCTTTGGTTTTAAGAATGTCAGATATACGTATTTATGTCAAAAGTTACAGTATTACCTTTGTGGAACCATTTAAAAACGTCCACAAACGTTCTGTGTTTGCTGGGAATAACCTTAATTAAGCGTCAAAACAAAAATGTGTATACTCTTTTTACTCTCCTGACCTTAGTTCTCGAGCTATGTATTTCATTTTGGTACCAACGTGTTCGCAATAACATTCTCTAGAAGAAAATCAGCAAAAACGGTCACCAAAAGTTATATGAATACCAGCACCCAATAAATACCTACGTAGATGACTCGCCGTGAGTGCCCAAGAGCAACAAAATGTTTTTACTCTTGGGATTGTTATCACTTCCACACTTGTCCTACAGCGTTAATTTTGGTATCAATGTACTCGCAATGAAATTCCCAACACGGTGATATGAATATAAACGTAGAATAATGGTCGCTGCCCACCCGCAAGAGTGTGGGAAGTGGCGGAACTGTTACCCAGTATTGGTGACAAGACGACACATGGGCGATACAGTGCTTTGAAAGTTTATAATTATATCACTGTCCTGACATTATTATTGTATGTACGTCATTCATTTTTGTGCCAATGTTTTCGCAATAGAATGTTCTATGAGCCCGTAGGTAAAAAAGAGCAACAAAGCGTAAGATAGAATAGCACCATATATAAAACAACGCTGGTACATATCAGTGAGCGTCAAACACACACGAAATGTGTGTGTTTGATGGTGGTCAAACGATGTTTGATGTGTTTGATCAGGTGATGTCCTGATCCGCATAATTAAAGTATGAATTATGTTGAGAAAAAATAAGAAAAAAGGGAAAAAACAGGGGTGGGAGAAACATGACAGAAAAAGAGTAAAAATACAATTTGGTCAACAAAACAGCATTGTTTAAAATAAAAGATATGGATTGACATTTTGGGGGTTAGGTTGGTAGGTTACATTGAGTTAATTAGGTAGTACTTAGTGTTTATCTGTTATAGATAGGAGCTGCCTGGTATGGGCCAATAGGCCTTCTGCAGTTACCTTTGTTTTTATGTTTTTGCCCTGTAACCTAAATGGTTAGAGAGGCACATATATGGGCTTAGGGACTGAACCCCACACTACATTTAGCTAAGCTGGTTACAATCTTGATGATATAGTTACAAAATTCTGTATAAGTCGTCACATTATCAATGGGTTCGAGATCAACCACAATTTCCTGAATAGATATAACAAAGGGGATATTAATAGGGTATTAAAATTGTCAACACAAGATAGAACACGAAACAATGGGTATAAATTGGATAAGTTTAGATTTAGGAAAGACTTGGGTAAATACAGGGTCAGTAACAGGGTTGTTGATTTGTGGAATTTTTCTTAACTTATAAATTTATCTTTATTTATCTTAAACTGGTTGGGAGAGGTACAGTTTTTAACATAATTGGGAAGGTCATTCCACATTCGAGGTCTCTTGATTTGTAAAGCATTTCTAGTTTGACTAAGTCGTACTCTTGGAATATCAAATAGGTATTTGTTTCTGGTGTGGTGCTCATGGGATCTGTTACAACCTTCTAGGAAGCTTTTAAGGTCAGGATTGACATTACAGTGCAGCGTTTTATATATATAAAATACACATGAGAGTATGTGCAGGGACTTAATATCTAACATATTCAGAGATTTGAGTAAGGGGTCCATATATACTGCCCGGTTGCCTGAAATGCTATATAGGCCTACTATAGTGGCTTTAGGTATTGTATGCACTAGCTCTATCTATAAATCCAACATTATGTTTGTAAATCAACTATGTATGTATGAAAAAAAATGACTAATACGTTCGGCGAATGACTTTGACTTCAACTTCACTTTGACTTCGTTCATGTCATCGTATTTTCCGTAATATATAAAGGTTATGACAATGCAATTATATTATTGTGTGCAAATAAGTTTGAAATTTCATGTACCCTAAAAATATTAAAATAAAGAATAAGAATAATTAAATAATTGTTGTAGTAAATTGTCACACGTTCATCATACGCAAACGAACACACAGTTTGGAGCGTCAGTACAAGACCGCCGCCATTTTAAAACACGGCTTCGAATGTAAGTAATGTTTTTCTCGTACTAACACTGTGTTATACAATAGATTTGGTCTTGAATTCACAAATTTAGTTGTTACATCTGACAGAGTATGTTAGACGGTGTAATGCTGGTCCATGTTAACGTATTTGTGGGCTTGGTTGGTTTAAATGTGGAGGCGAGGCCTGGCAGTGCTGGTGTATGTGGAGGCGAGGCGAGGCCTGGCAGTGCTGGTGTATGTGGAGGCGAGGCCTGGCTGTGCTGGTGAGTATGTGGAGGCGAGGCCTGGCAGTGCTGGTGTATGTGGAGGCGAGGCCTGGCTGTGCTAGTGTGTATGTGGAGGCGAGGCATGTACAACACTCCCCAATAGGAAGAAAACCCACTGGGTTCTAGGCTAGGTTAGGCTTATCTGTAATAATTGAATTAAGCCTAGCAAAGCCTAGAACCTAGTTCAGTAATTTAAAAAATGTTGTAACTTGAAAAATGCCATTCAATACATTACACAATTTAAATATTTTCAGGCAATCAACACAACCCTCATGTTGGCTAACCCTCTCTCATGTTGGTCAATAATTTAATTATTTTTTTATGGAGTAATCTTTGCTGTTGAAATGTAGTCTTTTTGAGACTACATTTCAAATGTAGTGTGTGTGGAGGCGTGTATGTTAGGTATTACCTAATATACACGGTGTAATATATCTATCTGTGTGAAATAGATTAAATCCATTTATTTGATATTCAGCTAATAGTTCTGTATTTTCTACATTCATCCATGTTTTGGTAAGTGCAATAATATGTATTGTTTCATTGCAGATTAGAGATTCAAGATAGTTCTAGATTTCCGAAGTACTGAAACGCGCGCCATACAGGCTTGGTGGATCTAGGTGCAAGGTAAAATTATTTACATTTACTTTTGTATTTATGTTTTGTATTTATATGCATATATGCATTTATATGCATTATTCTATAGAATAATAGATCTCGTAATAATTTTGCAAAAATAGTGGCATTTACTATTTTTAAAAGATTATTAAAAAATTTACTGATATGGTGCATTCGGAAGGGCGAAGAGGGAGAACGGCCTGTTGACATAGCTCGGGTGCAGGGGGGGGGGGTTGTGTAAAAGCCTGGTTTGTGCCTCGGAGAGGCTATGGGATCCAGTAAGTTCAGTAGAACTTCGGTTTCAACCCTTTTACCCTGTTGTAGCTCAGTCGATTAAGGCAGTGTCTGGGATGCTCCCGGACGCAGGTTCGAATCCTCGTCACGGCCCTTGTGGATTTGTTCATTTGATGCATCACGTTATTGTGATCTGTGTGTGTAATTCTTCACTTGCTACAGCAACAGGAATGTGTGTGTATGTATTTGTGTTGTTGAATATGACCGAAAGTGTAAGATTAATGATTCTAACACAAATCGTCTGAATATTTGTTTTTCTTCACTGTCGAGAGTAGTTAAAAAAATTTACTCGAGTTTATTTTCACACTTTATTTATGGTCCTTAAGTCCCTCTCCTTAATGCTGCTGCTGTTTCTCGCATCTTTGCATCGCTTGTATGTTTGGGGGTTTGGCCTCTTGCTATATATTGATTCCATTTGTGTGTGTTTGGGTCTCAGGCCCTCTCGCAATTTCTGTTGAACAAACCCCTTTTCCTAGTTCTGCATCTCTCCTTTGGTACAAGTTTTGTTGTGCTTTTATCATATATTTCACAAAACTTGACATACATTTCATTTACTTCATGTCCTATCAGCAAGTGTTTGTCAAATTCTTTAAGGAAAGTTTATCATCCTGATTGCAGATCTCTAGCGATATTATGTCAACTTCTTGTGGATTCGCAATCATTATTTAATTTACCTTTAGGTGTTCTTTCACCAGCACAGCAACACTGTACCTCTCCCAACCAGTTTAAGATAAAAACTAAGTACTAACTAATTAACTCAATGTAACCTACCTTACCCCCAAAATGACAACCCATGTCTTCTATTTTAAACAATGCTGTTTTGTTGACCAAATTGTATTTTTGTTTTTTTCTGCAATGTTTCCCCCCCCCCACCACTCTACCACCACATTGAGTTTAGTAGCTCTGTGCACGTCAGGTGCTGTTTAATATACAGACCTACTCCTCCATTTGACCTAGTTTCTCTATCACATCTATATCACTTTGTGCTTTAGCCCTGGTGGAGCTTGGTCCACCAGGCTGTTGTTTGGAGTGGCCCGCAGATCCACATACAGTCTGCATATGATATACAGTCTGTTGATCAATTAAACTACAGTAGTTAGTTTTTATCATCCGAATGCACCAATATGTGTTCATTCTTCCCAGATGAAGGAACTAGGTAATATTCATCATCTGAATGCACCATCTGATGCTTTAACACTCATGATACACGAGAGGTTTAAAAAACTTTTAAAACTTTTAAAACTTTTTGACCTATGTATTTAAAAGCAATTCTAAAGTTAAAAAGTGTAGCATAGGCCCCTCGCAGAATGTTCTTAATATGATCCTCAGGTTATAGTTTTCTATCTAAAACCACCCCTAGATCTCTTTCTTGATCAGAATTCTTTATAGATCTCAGTGGCTCGATCATAGAAACTGCTCTAAATCCTTGTTGGCCTGGATTGTGGAGGTCATTGGTCTCTATAAAACTAGTAATCTGACTCCTGATCACTCTCAAATAATTTTATTATGTGGGATGTTAGTGCAACTGGTCTATAATTCTTTGCCAATGCTTGTGTTGTGTTGTGTTGTTTTGGTAGTGATTCGTCCAGTTCTGGTAGTAGTGCGGTTGTTGTGTAGTGTAGTACTTGTGTGCTTGTTAATGACTTGTATTCCAGTCTTGTGGGTATCTCCTTTCCCCTACGGGCCAACTGCTTTGTTCTTACCTAGCATTTTGCTTTGTTTGGGTATGAATGTTTGTGTGCCGTATATTTTGCAAAATTTGCCATATATCTCATTATTTACTCCTCTGCCTAGCAACAAGTCTGTCTAATTATACTCATTAACTGTTTTTCAAAGTTCCCCATAGTGTCCTTTATTGAAATCGAGTTCATGAACCGTTTCAATGTTCTTATTTTCTTCTAGATTATATCTTAAAGTATATTTAAATGTTATTGTTATTATTGTTATTAAATGTTATTGTGACATTGCATTGCAATTGAGCTATGTTGTTTACCATACCGTTCATTTCGTGAGTATAAGTATAGATGCCACACTTGTGACAGGTAAAACCATGCCTTTTTTGAAAAACAGCACCGTCTGTTGCACGTAAGAGCAACCCACACTATATTATGTTGCGATATTATTTCAATATTTCCGATTGTATTGATAATTTGAATTTTCATAGATTTCAATTTATTTTCATTTCGATTTAATAATTTTGTGTGACATTGCATTGAAATTGAGCTGTGTTGTTTACCATACTGTTCATTTCATGAGTATAGTTTATTTTTTTATTTTTTTCATTTCATTTTTTTAGCTGTTCTTATTTTTCAGTGATGGGAATATCAGATCATTTGATGTTCCCAATTTTCTGATGGAAGCATCAGACCATTATAGAATGCATCGGATGAGGTAGTTTGGAATGGTGGGGAGGACGAGAGGGGGGGATGGTGGGGAAGACGAGGGGACAGAGGAGAGGGTAATGGTGGGGAGGACGAGGGGACTGGGGAGTTGGGGATGGTGGGGACAGGGGAATGCTGGGGAGGACAAAGGGACAGGTGAATGGGAGATGGTGGGGGAGGAAGAAGGACAGGGGAGGGGAAAATGGTAAGGAGGACGATGGGACAGGGAAGTGGGAATAGTGGGGATGATGTGGGGACAGGGAAGTGGGAAGGACGAGAGGACTGTGGAATGGGGAATAGCAAAGTGAATTATAATTATATATATTAATTAATTCTTATAAATTTCCAGAAGCCTGTATCAACACCCACACTAATGCAACTGAAAGAGATGTTGAGACAAGTATTGCTGATATGTTGAAGAACGCCCCAAACAAACTCGGTGGAAACAGATACAAGGTAAAGTTTGCCAATTTGCTGTAGTCTAATTCAATTTCTTTTTAGTAATCTTCGAGAACATTTATGCTATGAATAAGATAAAATAATGTAACTGATTTTGATTTATTTACTATTTATTATTTATTTACCGTTATTAGTATAATAGATCTCGTAATAATTTTGCAAAAATAATGGCATTTACTATTTTAAAAAGCTCGGGTGCAGGGGGGGGGTTATGTAAAAGCCTGGTTTGTGCCTCGGAGAGGCTATGGGATCCAGTAAGATCGTCCTTCCTTTCCTCCCTAGAATCTGGATGTAGCAGGTGCTCAATTGTCAAAAGTGAAAAATTGGTTTTGTCTTCCGAATGCACCATTTCTGTAAATTTGCTAATAATCTTTTAAAAATAGTAAATGCCATTATTTTTGCAAAATTATTACGAGATCTATTATACTAATAACGGTTTGATAAAATACAGTAGACTGCCTACTGGATAATAGTTCCAGTCCACCTGTAGACAGGGATCTCACATCAGCTTGTATATTATACAAGGATAAGATTTGATAAATTCAGTTATTTGACTGAACACTGGCTCTGTTTAAATCAGAGATTTAAACATACATAGTCTAACCTAGCTCCATAACTAACAGCCATTAGCCATTCATGCACAGCCATCAGCTGGGCCATAGACCGGCAATTTTGCTTTTTTCCCAAGCCGGTCTGTTTTTTTCGATGCCTCAGTGGCCCATGCACAGGTCCGTTCAAGGGGATTAAATAGCCGTTCTATGGCCCCAGGGTTTGTATTTTATCAAACTCTTATTAGAATAATAGATCTCGTAATAATTTTGCAAAAATAGTGGCATTTACTATTTTAAAAAGCTCGGGTGCAGGGGGGGGGGGGTTATGTAAAAGCCTGGTTTGTGCCTCGGAGAGGCTATGGGATCCAGTAAGATCGTCCTTCCTTTCCTCCCTAGAATCTGGATGTAGCAGGTGCTCAATTGTCAAAAGTGAAAAATTGGTTTTGTCTTCCGAATGCACCATTTCTGTAAATTTGCTAATAATCTTTTAAAAATAGTAAATGCCATTATTTTTGCAAAATTATTACGAGATCTATTATACTAATAACGGTTTGATAAAATACAGTAGACTGCCTACTGGATAATAGTTCCAGTCCACCTGTAGACAGGGATCTCACATCAGCTTGTATATTATACAAGGATAAGATTTGATAAATTCAGTTATTTGACTGAACACTGGCTCTGTTTAAATCAGAGATTTAAACATACATAGTCTAACCTAGCTCCATAACTAACAGCCATTAGCCATTCATGCACAGCCATCAGCTGGGCCATAGACCGGCAATTTTGCTTTTTTCCCAAGCCGGTCTGTTTTTTTTCGATGCCTCAGTGGCCCATGCACAGGTCCGTTCAAGGGGATTAAATAGCCGTTCTATGGCCCCAGGGTTTGTATTTTATCAAACTCTTATTAGAATAATAGATCTCGTAATAATTTTGCAAAAATAGTGGCATTTACTATTTTAAAAAGCTCGGGTGCAGGGGGGGGGGGGTTATGTAAAAGCCTGGTTTGTGCCTCGGAGAGGCTATGGGATCCAGTAAGATCGTCCTTCCTTTCCTCCCTAGAATCTGGATGTAGCAGGTGCTCAATTGTCAAAAGTGAAAAATTGGTTTTGTCTTCCGAATGCACCATTTCTGTAAATTTGCTAATAATCTTTTAAAAATAGTAAATGCCATTATTTTTGCAAAATTATTACGAGATCTATTATACTAATAACGGTTTGATAAAATACAGTAGACTGCCTACTGGATAATAGTTCCAGTCCACCTGTAGACAGGGATCTCACATCAGCTTGTATATTATACAAGGATAAGATTTGATAAATTCAGTTATTTGACTGAACACTGGCTCTGTTTAAATCAGAGATTTAAACATACATAGTCTAACCTAGCTCCATAACTAACAGCCATTAGCCATTCATGCACAGCCATCAGCTGGGCCATAGACCGGCAATTTTGCTTTTTTCCCAAGCCGGTCTGTTTTTTTTCGATGCCTCAGTGGCCCATGCACAGGTCCGTTCAAGGGGATTAAATAGCCGTTCTATGGCCCCAGGGTTTGTATTTTATCAAACTCTTATTAGAATAATAGATCTCGTAATAATTTTGCAAAAATAGTGGCATTTACTATTTTAAAAAGCTCGGGTGCAGGGGGGGGGGGGTTATGTAAAAGCCTGGTTTGTGCCTCGGAGAGGCTATGGGATCCAGTAAGATCGTCCTTCCTTTCCTCCCTAGAATCTGGATGTAGCAGGTGCTCAATTGTCAAAAGTGAAAAATTGGTTTTGTCTTCCGAATGCACCATTTCTGTAAATTTGCTAATAATCTTTTAAAAATAGTAAATGCCATTATTTTTGCAAAATTATTACGAGATCTATTATACTAATAACGGTTTGATAAAATACAGTAGACTGCCTACTGGATAATAGTTCCAGTCCACCTGTAGACAGGGATCTCACATCAGCTTGTATATTATACAAGGATAAGATTTGATAAATTCAGTTATTTGACTGAACACTGGCTCTGTTTAAATCAGAGATTTAAACATACATAGTCTAACCTAGCTCCATAACTAACAGCCATTAGCCATTCATGCACAGCCATCAGCTGGGCCATAGACCGGCAATTTTGCTTTTTTCCCAAGCCGGTCTGTTTTTTTTCGATGCCTCAGTGGCCCATGCACAGGTCCGTTCAAGGGGATTAAATAGCCGTTCTATGGCCCCAGGGTTTGTATTTTATCAAACTCTTATTAGAATAATAGATCTCGTAATAATTTTGCAAAAATAGTGGCATTTACTATTTTAAAAAGCTCGGGTGCAGGGGGGGGTGGGTTATGTAAAAGCCTGGTTTGTGCCTCGGAGAGGCTATGGGATCCAGTAAGATCGTCCTTCCTTTCCTCCCTAGAATCTGGATGTAGCAGGTGCTCAATTGTCAAAAGTGAAAAATTGGTTTTGTCTTCCGAATGCACCATTTCTGTAAATTTGCTAATAATCTTTTAAAAATAGTAAATGCCATTATTTTTGCAAAATTATTACGAGATCTATTATACTAATAACGGTTTGATAAAATACAGTAGACTGCCTACTGGATAATAGTTCCAGTCCACCTGTAGACAGGGATCTCACATCAGCTTGTATATTATACAAGGATAAGATTTGATAAATTCAGTTATTTGAGTGAACACTGGCTCTGTTTAAATCAGAGATTTAAACATACATAGTCTAACCTAGCTCCATAACTAACAGCCATTAGCCATTCATGCACAGCCATCAGCTGGGCCATAGACCGGCAATTTTGCTTTTTTCCCAAGCCGGTCTGTTTTTTTTCGATGCCTCAGTGGCCCATGCACAGGTCCGTTCAAGGGGATTAAATAGCCGTTCTATGGCCCCAGGGTTTGTATTTTATCAAACTCTTATTAGAATAATAGATCTCGTAATAATTTTGCAAAAATAGTGGCATTTACTATTTTAAAAAGCTCGGGTGCAGGGGGGGGGGGGTTATGTAAAAGCCTGGTTTGTGCCTCGGAGAGGCTATGGGATCCAGTAAGATCGTCCTTCCTTTCCTCCCTAGAATCTGGATGTAGCAGGTGCTCAATTGTCAAAAGTGAAAAATTGGTTTTGTCTTCCGAATGCACCATTTCTGTAAATTTGCTAATAATCTTTTAAAAATAGTAAATGCCATTATTTTTGCAAAATTATTACGAGATCTATTATACTAATAACGGTTTGATAAAATACAGTAGACTGCCTACTGGATAATAGTTCCAGTCCACCTGTAGACAGGGATCTCACATCAGCTTGTATATTATACAAGGATAAGATTTGATAAATTCAGTTATTTGACTGAACACTGGCTCTGTTTAAATCAGAGATTTAAACATACATAGTCTAACCTAGCTCCATAACTAACAGCCATTAGCCATTCATGCACAGCCATCAGCTGGGCCATAGACCGGCAATTTTGCTTTTTTCCCAAGCCGGTCTGTTTTTTTTCGATGCCTCAGTGGCCCATGCACAGGTCCGTTCAAGGGGATTAAATAGCCGTTCTATGGCCCCAGGGTTTGTATTTTATCAAACTCTTATTAGAATAATAGATCTCGTAATAATTTTGCAAAAATAGTGGCATTTACTATTTTAAAAAGCTCGGGTGCAGGGGGGGGGGGGGTTATGTAAAAGCCTGGTTTGTGCCTCGGAGAGGCTATGGGATCCAGTAAGATCGTCTTTCCTTTCCTCCCTAGAATCTGGATGTAGCAGGTGCTCAATTGTCAAAAGTGAAAAATTGGTTTTGTCTTCCGAATGCACCATTTCTGTAAATTTGCTAATAATCTTTTAAAAATAGTAAATGCCATTATTTTTGCAAAATTATTACGAGATCTATTATACTAATAACGGTTTGATAAAATACAGTAGACTGCCTACTGGATAATAGTTCCAGTCCACCTGTAGACAGGGATCTCACATCAGCTTGTATATTATACAAGGATAAGATTTGATAAATTCAGTTATTTGACTGAACACTGGCTCTGTTTAAATCAGAGATTTAAACATACATAGTCTAACCTAGCTCCATAACTAACAGCCATTAGCCATTAACCATTCATGCACAGCCATCAGCTGGGCCATAGACCGGCAATTTTGCTTTTTTCCCAAGCCGGTCTGTTTTTTTTCGATGCCTCAGTGGCCCATGCACAGGTCCGTTCAAGGGGATTAAATAGCCGTTCTATGGCCCCAGGGTTTGTATTTTATCAAACTCTTATTAGAATAATAGATCTCGTAATAATTTTGCAAAAATAGTAGCATTTACTATTTTAAAAAGCTCGGGTGCAGGGGGGGGGGTTATGTAAAAGCCTGGTTTGTGCCTCGGAGAGGCTATGGGATCCAGTAAGATCGTCCTTCCTGGCATTTTGCTTTGCTTTGGCATTTTGCTTTGTTTGGGTATGAATGTTTGTGTACCTTCATTGTATATTTTGCAAAATTTGCCATATATCTCATTACTCCTCTGCCTAGCAACAAGTCTGTCTAATTATACTCAATAACTATTTTTCAAAGTTCCCCATAGTGTCCTTTATTGAAATAGAGTTCATGAACCGTTTCAATATCCTTATTTTCTTCTAGATTATATCTTAAAGTATATTTAAATGTTATTGTGACATTGCATTGCAATTGAGCTGCGGTGTTAACCATTCTGTTCATTTCATGAGTATATTTTATTTTCTATTTTTTCATATCATTTTTTTTATCTGTTTTTATTTTTCAGTGATGGGAATATCAGATCATTTGATGTTCCCATCAGAAAATTGGGAAAGTCAGATCTTTTGATGTTCCCAATTTTCAGATGGAAGCATCAGACCATCATGGAATGCATGGGATGAGGTAGTTTAGAATGGTGGGGAGGACGACAGGGGGGATGGTGGGGAAGACGAGGGAACAGAGGAGAGGGTAATGGTGGGGAGGACGAGGGGACAGGGGAATGGAGAATGCTGGGGAGGACAAAGGGGACGAGGGGACGGAGGAAGACTGGAGAACAGGGGAACACCTAAATAAAAGCCAACAATGTTATTACTCTGTGGCTTCTTGTCTCCTGACAAAAAGAATTATAATTATATATATTAATTAATTCTTATAACTTTCCAGAAGCCTGTATCAACACCCACACTAATGCAACTGAAAGAGATGTTGAGACAAGTATTGCTGATATGTTGAAGAACGCCCCAAACAAACACGGTGGAAACAGATACAAGGTAAAGTTTGCCAATTTGCTGTAGTCTAATTCAATCTCTTTTTAGTAATCTTTGTGAACATTT
This sequence comes from Procambarus clarkii, assembly GCF_040958095.1. Classification (NCBI taxonomy): domain Eukaryota; kingdom Metazoa; phylum Arthropoda; class Malacostraca; order Decapoda; family Cambaridae; genus Procambarus; species Procambarus clarkii. Next base: position 15,495 of record NW_027190522.1, read on the forward strand.
ATGCTATGAATAAGATAAAATAATGTAATTGATTTTGACTAAATATGTAGATATATTTAATTTTCTGAGCACTAATAATGAAAGAAAACCAAAATAAGAGGTGGCTACTATCTCTAATAATGGGCTGGAATAATACAGGATATAATAATATATATATATATATAAATATATATACATATATTTATATATATATATATTTATTTATATAAATATATATATGATATATATATTCTATTCTATTAGTCTATTCTATTCTATAGTTTTATATAGATTCTTGTTTTAGTTTTTTTCTATAATATGGAAAGGGTTTTTAATTAATAAATTAAATATTATATAATAAAATAATGTATTATTGAAAACAATTAGTAACAAACAATATTTCATTACAGGGTGGTGAAGCAAGAATACATGTGCATCACATAGCAGAGTCGGATATGACGAATAATGAAAACAGCGGAGAGCCTGGTGCATGGCATACCGCTGAATCTTCTCTAATGTCTATATAGAAGAATCTTTGTTTCTGTGTGTATATATGTATATATATCATTAATAAAATATATATATATATATATATATATATATATATATATATATATATATATATATATATATATATATATATATATATAACCTATATATATATAACCTATATATATATAACCTATATATATATATATATATTTATATATATATATATATATATATATATATATATATATATATATATATATATATTTATATATATTTATATATATATATATATTTATATATATATATATATATATTTATATATATATATATTTATATATATATATATATATTAGGTTAGGTTTGGTAGGGTTGGTTAGTTATCATATATCTACGTATAACTAGCTAGTTTTACCTTTATATATATAATATTTATATATATATATATATTATATAAAAAGTTTGTGAGGAAGACCTCTGGTGCCAATGTGGGGACCCATAGCATAGGAGAAGAAAATAAAAAGTATTCAGAGGAGACCTTGTGGTCACTCACTAAACACTAATATTATCTTCTACCACCCAAATTCTTTTGTATGTACACATATATTTGCTTTATTTGAACTTTGTTACAAAGAGGGAGTTACATATAGGTTACAAAGATGGTTATCATATATATATTATTTATATATATATATTATTTATATATATATATTATTTATATATATATATTATTTATATATATATATTATTTATATATATATATATTATTTATATATATATATATATATATTATTTATATATAAATATATTATTTATATATAAATATATTATTTATATATAAATATATTATTTATATATAAATATATTATTTATATATAAATATATATATATATAATATATATACTATTACACTACATTCTTATGTATTACACTAATATATATATATATATATATATATATATATATATATATATATATATATATATATATATATATATATATATATATATATTATATAAATTATTTATATATATATATTATATATATAATTATATAGGTCATATGTTTTTGTATTTTTGCTGATTTGTTAGTAAATAATAAAAGAAATATAAATTATTTGATTTTTTACCCTTAAATTGGTTTTAATATTTAAATTGAAAACACTAATATAATATAAAAAATTTATTATTTAAAATATTTAAAATATTTAAATATATTTAAAAATAAATATTTTTTATTTTCAAGAAATTTAACTTTAAACACAAAGATGTGAAAATGGTTCAGATAAGGCTCAAACCTTTCACAAGAGATTCATATTGGTGTATGAATGGATTATGAATGACTCATGTTAGGAGTGTAAGTTGCCACAACATCTCAAATTAGTGTTAGATACATATGTCTTGGTTATAAGTTTTGGAAACCTATTTAAGTCCACACACAATATCGTATCTGATACGATAAAACAAACGTTTCCAATACTTTCAAATTCTTTCCAGATATGTTGTGGCAACCTAAAATTGTTTGCTGGGCAGGAGCAAAGCAACTGGTATGTACAAGACGCCTTAATCCACTTGACCATCACGACCGGACATAATGAGGTGATAGCCGAGGCTATTTGAACCACCACACCGCCGGCATTCGGATAGTATTCTTGGGCATAGCATTTTACCAAATCACCTCATTCTTTGGGGCACACGTGAGGAACACAAATGCGAACAAGCCTGAATGGTCCCCAGGACAATATGCAACTGAAAACTCACACCCCAGAAGTGACTCGAACCCATACTCCCAGGAGCAACGCAACTGGTATGTACAAGACGCCTTAATCCACTTGACCATCACGACCGGACATAATGAGGTGATAGCCGAGGCTATTTGAACCACCCCACCGCCGGCACTCGGATAGTAATCTTGGGCATAGCATTTTACCAAATCACCTCATTCTTTGGGGCACACGTGAGGAACACAAATGCGAACAAGCCTGAATGGTCTCCAGGACAATATGCAACTGAAAACTCACACCCCAGAAGTGACTCGAACCCATACTCCCAGGAGCAACGCAACTGGTATGTACAAGATGCCTTAATCCACTTGACCATCACGACTGGACATAATGAGGTGGTAGCCGAGGCTATTTGAACCACCCCACCGCTGGCACTCGGATAGTAATCTTGGGCATATCATTTTACCAAATCACCTCATTCTTTGGGGCACACGTGAGGAACACAAATGCGAACAAGCCTGAATGGTCCCCAGGACAATATGCAACTGAAAACTCACACCCCAGAAGTGACTCGAACCCATACTCCCAGGAGCAACGCAACTGGTATGTACAAGACACCTTAATCCACTTGACCATAACGACCGGACATAATGAGGTGATAGCCGAGGCTATTTGAAACACCCCACCGCCGGCACTCGGATAGTAATCTTGGGCATAGCATTTTACCAAATCACCTCATTCTTTGGGGCACACGTGAGGAACACAAATGCGAACAAGCCTGAATGGTCCCCAGGACAATATGCAACTGAAAACTCACACCCCAGAAGTGACTCGAACCCATACTCCCAGGAGCAACGCAACTGGTATGTACAAGACGCCTTAACCCTTAAACTGCGCAACGCGCCTGCAGGCTCACGTCTGGTTTGCGCAACGCGCCTCCAGGTATTTGTATTTTTCACGTTCCATTCAAAACTCCCGCGGCTACATGGGGGTTCACATCAGCTTCCTCAGGGCTCTTGTAAACAGACGCCATCTTTAAAAAAAATCGTGGTCCACATTCCCGGGTGTGGGAGCCTCAGTAGTGTGTGAGCAACCAAGGCTGGCGCTCACAGCATGAGCGCACAGCACTGCTGTTCAGCATGTGACCACAGCATCGCCTAATAATGTCAAAATATATATATAACGTGTATTATTTAGCTATGATAGTGTTATATTAGAGCCTGAGTGTGATAATGACTGGGTACAATGTTCAAATCTCAGTGATTCAATGCTGTTCACGATGTTCACAGCGCTAGCCACAGCACCACAGCATTATTTCGCTCATCTAGGAATCTTCAAATGATTTCTTAGGTTCCTTTTCAAAATAAACATGTGGTCAATTATTAATTTACAGGAATTAGTAACCAGGATTGTGGTTATAATTAGCGTTGTGCGTAGTATTGTGTAAGGAGGAATTTTGATGAGGGAGGGAGGGCGAGAATTGAGGTAGCCTCATTGTGTGTGTGTGGCTGCCACTCTTGTTTTGCTCACCATACTAGCTTAGTGGTTCGCTATGGGCAACACATATGTACATGGGTATATATAGTGTGTGTATATAGTGTAAGAACAGCAACAGGAGAATGTTGAGAGGAGCTATTTTGGTGAGGGAGGTGACGTAATCGTAGCAACGTCTGTGTGATTTTTCATGCAGTGTATGGTGGCCACTGTACTATTTGGACACAATTCCAGCTTACTTGCATAGTTCTGGTAAATAAAACATGTAGATAGGTATATAGACCATGTGTAATAAGAACTATAACAATATGGTGGGAGGAGCAATGTTGGCGAGTAAGATGTTGGAGTGAGGGAGAATGGCTGGGTGTGGCTGCTCTCACTCAGGGTGTTCTGAATGTGTTCATGGCCAAATGCTCCTATTGGCCCATACGAGGCAGCTGCTTTTGGCCCATACGAGGCAGCTGCTATTGGCCCATACGAGGCAGCTGCTATTGGCCCAAACGAGGCAGCTGCTATTGGCCCAAACGAGGCAGCTGCTATTGGCCCAAACGAGGCAGCTGCTATTGGCCCAAACGAGGCAGCTGCTATTGGCCCAAACGAGGCAGCTGCTATTGGCCTACACGAGGCAGCTGCTATTGGCCCAAACGAGGCAGCTGCTATTGGCCCATACGAGGCAGCTGCTATTGGCCCAAACGAGGCAGCTGCTATTGACCCATACGAGGCAGCTGCTATTGGTCCATACGGGGCAGCTGATATTGGCCCATTCGAGGCAGCTGATATTGGCCCATACGAGGCAGCTGCTATTGGCCCATACGAAGCAGCTGCTACGCGGTGTTCTGAATGTGTTGATGGTGAATGTATATAGTGTGTGACAGTGTATAGTGTGTAAATAGATTGTATATATACACAAATTAGCATGATACATAGTAAATATGTGCTGCATATGTGTACACAAGTTTCATGCACGTAACACAGTGTCTACGGACAGTACAGATGTTGTACTGCGATATTATAGTGGACGTGTTCATTATACATTGGATTGGCACATAAAAACAATGAAAATGTATTTGGAAAGGTGCGCAAAAAATGAACGAAAATATATTCGCGGCAACTCGCGCGCCCCGCCCCGAGCGCCCCACCGCCCCCGAGAGCTTACGGCACGGGCGCACGGGGAATGATGACGTCACGCCCCAACTTCCGGACCCCATAGCAGCCAAAGTAAGTACAATTCCGACGTTTTTTTTACATACCCATACTGAGGGAAGGGTTTTTGACACTTTAAAAAGAAAAAAGAATTTTTTCCAGAGAATTTATTTCCTGCGCACTGCGGGGGTGTCACATTTGGAGGCAACGCAGTTAAGGGGTTAATCCACTTGACCATCACGACCGGACATAATGAGGTGATAGCCGAGGCTATTTGAACCACCCCACCGCCGGCACTCGGATAGTATTCTTGGGCATAGCATTTTACCAAATCACCTCATTCTTTGGGGCACACGTGAGGAACACAAATGCGAACAAGCCTGAATGGTCCCCAGGACAATATGTAACTGAAAACTCACACCCCAGAAGTGACTCGAACCCATACTCCCAGGAGCAACGCAACTGGTATGTACAAGACGCCTTAATCCACTTGACCATCACGACCGGACATAATGAGGTGATAGCTGAGGCTATTTGAACCACCCCACCGCCGGGACTCGGATAGTAATCTTGGGCATAGCACTTTACCAAATCACCTCATTCTTTGGGGCACACATGAGGAACCCAAATGCGAAACAGCCTGAATGGTCCCCAGGACAATATGCAACTGAAAACTCACACCCCAGAAGTGACTCGAACCCATACTCCCAGGAGCAACGCAACTGGTATGTACAAGACGACTTAATTCACTTGACCATCACGAATGGACATAATGAGGTGATAGCCGAGGCTATTTGAACCACCCCACCGCCGGCACTCGGATAGTAATCTTGGGCATAGCATTTTACCAAATCACCTCATTCTTTGGGGCACACGTGAGGAACACAAATGCGAACAAGCCTGAATGGTCCCCAGGACAATATGCAACTGAAAACTCACACCCCAGAAGTGACTCGAACCCATACTCCCAAGAGCAACGCAACTGGTATGTACAAGACGCCTTAATCCACTTGACCATCACGACCGGACATAATGAGGTGATAGCCGAGGCTATTTGAACCACCCCACCGCCGGCACTCGGATAGTATTCTTGGGCATAGCATTTTACCAAATCACCTCATTCTTTGGGGCACACGTGAGGAACACAAATGCGAACAAGCCTGAATGGTCCCCAGGACAATATGCAACTGAAAACTCACACCCCAGAAGTGACTCGAACCCATACTCCAAGGAGCAACGCAACTGGTATGTACAAGACGCCTTAATCCACTTGACCATCACGACCGGACATAATGAGGTGATAGCCGAGGCTATTTGAACCACCCCACCGCCGGCACTCGGATAGTAATCTTGGGCATAGCATTTTACCAAATCACCTCATTCTTTGGGGCACACGTGAGGAACACAAATGCGAACAAGCCTGAATGGTCCCCAGGACAATATGCAACTGAAAACTCACACCCCAGAAGTGACTCGAACCCATACTCCCAGGAGCAACGCAACTGGTATGTACAAGACGCCTTAATCCACTTGACCATCACGACCGGACATAATGAGGTGATAGCCGAGGCTATTTGAACCACCCCACCGCCGGCACTCGGATAGTAATCTTGGGCATAGCATTTTACCAAATCACCTCATTCTTTGGGGCACACGTGAGGAACACAAATGCGAACAAGCCTGAATGGTCCCCAGGACAATATGCAACTGAAAACTCACACACCAGAAGTGACTCGAACCCATACTCCCAGGAGCAAAGCAACTGGTATGTACAAGACGCCTTAATCCACTTGACCATCACGACCGGACATAATGAGGTGATAGCCGAGGCTATTTGAACCACCCCACCGCCGGCACTCGGATAGTAATCTTGGGCATAGCATTTTACCAAATCACCTCATTCTTTGGGGCACACGTGAGGAACACAAATGCGAACAAGCCTGAATGGTCCCCAGGACAATATGCAACTGAAAACTCACACCCCAGAAGTGACTCGAACCCATACTCCGAGGAGCAACGCAACTGGTATGTACAAGACGCCTTATAATCCACTTGACCATCACGACCGGACATAATGAGGTGATAGCCGAGGCTATTTGAACCACCCCACCGCCGGCACTCGGATAGTAATCTTGGGCATAGCATTTTACCAAATCACCTCATTCTTTGGGGCACACGTGAGGAACACAAATGCGAACAAGCCTGAATGGTCCCCAGGACAATATGCAACTGAAAACTCACACCCCAGAAGTGACTCGAACCCATCCTCCCAGGAGCAACGCAACTGGTATGTACAAGACGCCTTAATCCACTTGACCATCACGACCGGACATAATGAGGTGATAGCCGAGGCTATTTGAACCACCCCACCGCCGGCACTCGGATAGTAATCTTGGGCATAGAATTTTACCAAATCACCTCATTCTTTGGGGCACACGTGAGGAACACAAATGCGAACAAGCCTGAATGGTCCCCAGGACAATATGCAACTGAAAACTCACACCCCAGAAGTGACTCGAACCCATACTCCCAGGAGCAACGCAACTGGTATGTACAAGACGCCTTAATCCACTTGACCATCACGACCGGACATAATGAGGTGATAGCCGAGGCTATTTGAACCACCCCACCGCCGGCACTCGGATAGTAATCTTGGGCATAGAATTTTACCAAATCACCTCATTCTTTGGGGCACACGTGAGGAACACAAATGCGAACAAGCCTGAATGGTCCCCAGGACAATATGCAACTGAAAACTCACACCCCAGAAGTGACTCGAACCCATACTCCCAGGAGCAACGCAACTGGTATGTACAAGACGCCTTAATCCACTTGACCATCACAACCGGACATAATGAGGTGGTAGCCGAGGCTATTTGAACCACCCCACCGCTGGCCCTCGGATAGTAATCTTGGGCATAGCATTTTACCAAATCACCTCATTCTCTGGGGCACACGTGAGGAACACAAATGCGAACAAGCCTGAATGGTCCCCAGGACAATATGCAACTGAAAACTCACACCCCAGAAGTGACTCGAACCCATACTCCCAGGAGCAACGCAACTGGTATGTACAAGACACCTTAATCCACTTGACCATCACGACCGGACATAATGAGGTGATAGCCGAGGCTACTTGAAACACCCCACCGCCGGCACTCGGATAGTAATCTTGGGCATAGCATTTTACCAAATCACCTCATTCTTTGGGGCACACGTGAGGAACACAAATGCGAACAAGCCTGAATGGTCCCCAGGACAATATGCAACTGAAAACTCACACCCCAGAAGTGACTCGAACCCATACTCCCAGGAGCAACGCAACTGGTAAGTACAAGACGCCTTAATCCACTTGACCATCACGACCGGACATAATGAGGTGATAGCCGAGGCTATTTGAACCACCCCACCGCCGGCACTCGGATAGTATTCTTGGGCATAGCATTTTACCAAATCACCTCATTCTTTGGGGCACACGTGAGGAACACAAATGCGAACAAGCCTGAATGGTCCCCAGGACAATATGCAACTGAAAACTCACACCCCAGAAGTGACTCGAACCCATACTCCCAGGAGCAACGCAACTGGTAAGTACAAGACGCCTTAATCCACTTGACCATCACGACCGGACATAATGAGGTGATAGCCGAGGCTATTTGAACTACCCCACCGCCGGCACTCGGATAGTATTCTTGGGCATAGCATTTTACCAAATCACCTCATTCTTTGGGGCACACGTGAGGAACACAAATGCGAACAAGCCTGAATGGTCCCCAGGACAATATGCAACTGAAAACTCACACCCCAGAAGTGACTCGAACCCATACTCCCAGGAGCAACGCAACTGGTATGTACAAGACGCCTTAATCCACTTGACCATCACGACCGGACATAATGAGGTGATAGCCGAGGCTATTTGAACCACCCCACCGCCGGCACTCGGATAGTAATCTTGGGCATAGCATTTTACCAAATCACCTCATTTTTTGGGGCACACGTGAGGAACACAAATGCGAACAAGCCTGAATGGTCCCCAGGACAATATGCAACTGAAAACTCACACCCCAGAAGTGACTCGAACCCATACTCCCAGGAGCAACGCAACTGGTATGTACAAGACACCTTAATCCACTTGACCATCACGACCGGACATAATGAGGTGATAGCCGAGGCTATTTGAACCACCACACCGCCGGCATTCGGATAGTATTCTTGGGCATAGCATTTTACCAAATCACCTCATTCTTTGGGGCACACGTGAGGAACACAAATGCGAACAAGCCTGAATGGTCCCCAGGACAATATGCAACTGAAAACTCACACCCCAGAAGTGACTCGAACCCATACTCCCAGGAGCAACGCAACTGGTATGTACAAGACGCCTTAATCCACTTGACCATCACGACCGGACATAATGAGGTGATAGCCGAGGCTATTTGAACCACCCCACCGTCGGCACTCGGATAGTAATCTTGGGCATAGCATTTTACCAAATCACCTCATTCTTTGGGGCACACGTGAGGAACACAAATGCGAACAAGCCTGAATGGTCTCCAGGACAATATGCAACTGAAAACTCACACCCCAGAAGTGACTCGAACCCATACTCCCAGGAGCAACGCAACTGGTATGTACAAGATGCCTTAATCCACTTGACCATCACGACTGGACATAATGAGGTGGTAGCCGAGGCTATTTGAACCACCCCACCGCTGGCACTCGGATAGTAATCTTGGGCATATCATTTTACCAAATCACCTCATTCTTTGGGGCACACGTGAGGAACACAAATGCGAACAAGCCTGAATGGTCCCCAGGACAATATGCAACTGAAAACTCACACCCCAGAAGGGACTCGAACCCATACTCCCAGGAGCAACGCAACTGGTATGTACAAGACACCTTAATCCACTTGACCATAACGACCGGACATAATGAGGTGATAGCCGAGGCTATTTGAAACACCCCACCGCCGGCACTCGGATAGTATTCTTGGGCATAGCATTTTACCAAATCACCTCATTCTTTGGGGCACACGTGAGGAACACAAATGCGAACAAGCCTGAATGGTCCCCAGGACAATATGTAACTGAAAACTCACACCCCAGAAGTGACTCGAACCCATACTCCCAGGAGCAACGCAACTGGTATGTACAAGACGCCTTAATCCACTTGACCATCACGACCGGACATAATGAGGTGATAGCTGAGGCTATTTGAACCACCCCACCGCCGGGACTCGGATAGTAATCTTGGGCATAGCACTTTACCAAATCACCTCATTCTTTGGGGCACACATGAGGAACCCAAATGCGAAACAGCCTGAATGGTCCCCAGGACAATATGCAACTGAAAACTCACACCCCAGAAGTGACTCGAACCCATACTCCCAGGAGCAACGCAACTGGTATGTACAAGACGACTTAATTCACTTGACCATCACGAATGGACATAATGAGGTGATAGCCGAGGCTATTTGAACCACCCCACCGCCGGCACTCGGATAGTAATCTTGGGCATAGCATTTTACCAAATCACCTCATTCTTTGGGGCACACGTGAGGAACACAAATGCGAACAAGCCTGAATGGTCCCCAGGACAATATGCAACTGAAAACTCACACCCCAGAAGTGACTCGAACCCATACTCCCAAGAGCAACGCAACTGGTATGTACAAGACGCCTTAATCCACTTGACCATCACGACCGGACATAATGAGGTGATAGCCGAGGCTATTTGAACCACCCCACCGCCGGCACTCGGATAGTATTCTTGGGCATAGCATTTTACCAAATCACCTCATTCTTTGGGGCACACGTGAGGAACACAAATGCGAACAAGCCTGAATGGTCCCCAGGACAATATGCAACTGAAAACTCACACCCCAGAAGTGACTCGAACCCATACTCCAAGGAGCAACGCAACTGGTATGTACAAGACGCCTTAATCCACTTGACCATCACGACCGGACATAATGAGGTGATAGCCGAGGCTATTTGAACCACCCCACCGCCGGCACTCGGATAGTAATCTTGGGCATAGCATTTTACCAAATCACCTCATTCTTTGGGGCACACGTGAGGAACACAAATGCGAACAAGCCTGAATGGTCCCCAGGACAATATGCAACTGAAAACTCACACCCCAGAAGTGACTCGAACCCATACTCCCAGGAGCAACGCAACTGGTATGTACAAGACGCCTTAATCCACTTGACCATCACGACCGGACATAATGAGGTGATAGCCGAGGCTATTTGAACCACCCCACCGCCGGCACTCGGATAGTAATCTTGGGCATAGCATTTTACCAAATCACCTCATTCTTTGGGGCACACGTGAGGAACACAAATGCGAACAAGCCTGAATGGTCCCCAGGACAATATGCAACTGAAAACTCACACACCAGAAGTGACTCGAACCCATACTCCCAGGAGCAAAGCAACTGGTATGTACAAGACGCCTTAATCCACTTGACCATCACGACCGGACATATTGAGGTGATAGCCGAGGCTATTTGAACCACCCCACCGCCGGCACTCGGATAGTAATCTTGGGCATAGCATTTTACCAAATCACCTCATTCTTTGGGGCACACGTGAGGAACACAAATGCGAACAAGCCTGAATGGTCCCCAGGACAATATGCAACTGAAAACTCACACCCCAGAAGTGACTCGAACCCATACTCCGAGGAGCAACGCAACTGGTATGTACAAGACGCCTTATAATCCACTTGACCAACACGACCGGACATAATGAGGTGATAGCCGAGGCTATTTGAACCACCCCACCGCCGGCACTCGGATAGTAATCTTGGGCATAGCATTTTACCAAATCACCTCATTCTTTGGGGCACACGTGAGGAACACAAATGCGAACAAGCCTGAATGGTCCCCAGGACAATATGCAACTGAAAACTCACACCCCAGAAGTGACTCGAACCCATACTCCCAGGAGCAACGCAACTGGTATGTACAAGACGCCTTAATCCACTTGACCATCACGACCGGACATAATGAGGTGATAGCCGAGGCTATTTGAACCACCCCACCGCCGGCACTCGGATAGTAATCTTGGGCATAGAATTTTACCAAATCACCTCATTCTTTGGGGCACACGTGAGGAACACAAATGCGAACAAGCCTGAATGGTCCCCAGGACAATATGCAACTGAAAACTCACACCCCAGAAGTGACTCGAACCCATACTCCCAGGAGCAACGCAACTGGTATGTACAAGACACCGTAATCCACTTGACCATCACGACCGGACATAATGAGGTGATAGCCGAGGCTACTTGAAACACCCCACCGCCGGCACTCGGATAGTAATCTTGGGCATAGCATTTTACCAAATCACCTCATTCTTTGGGGCACACGTGAGGAACACAAATGCGAACAAGCCTGAATGGTCCCCAGGACAATATGCAACTGAAAACTCACACCCCAGAAGTGACTCGAACCCATACTCCCAGGAGCAACGCAACTGGTAAGTACAAGACGCCTTAATCCACTTGACCATCACGACCGGACATAATGAGGTGATAGCCGAGGCTATTTGAACCACCCCACCGACGGCACTCGGATAGTATTCTTGGGCATAGCATTTTACCAAATCACCTCATTCTTTGGGGCACACGTGAGGAACACAAATGCAAACAAGCCTGAATGGTCCCCAGGACAATATGCAACTGAAAACTCACACCCCAGAAGTGACTCGAACCCATACTCCCAGGAGCAACGCAACTGGTATGTACAAGACGCCTTAATCCACTTGACCATCACGACCGGACATAATGAGGTGATAGCCGAGGCTATTTGAACCACCCCACCGCCGGCACTCGGATAGTAATCTTGGGCATAGCATTTTACCAAATCACCTCATTTTTTGGGGCACACGTGAGGAACACAAATGCGAACAAGCCTGAATGGTCCCCAGGACAATATGCAACTGAAAACTCACACCCCAGAAGTGACTCGAACCCATACTCCCAGGAGCAACGCAACTGGTATGTACAAGACGCCTTAATCCACTTGACCATCACGACCGGACATAATGAGGTGATAGCCGAGGCTATTTGAACCACCCCACCGCCGGCACTCGGATAGTAATCTTGGGCATAGCATTTTACCAAATCACCTCATTCTTTGGGGCACACGTGAGGAACACAAATGCGAACAAGCCTGAATGGTCTCCAGGACAATATGCAACTGAAAACTCACACCCCAGAAGTGACTCGAACCCATACTCCCAGGAGCAACGCAACTGGTATGTACAAGATGCCTTAATCCACTTGACCATCACGACTGGACATAATGAGGTGGTAGCCGAGGCTATTTGAACCACCCCACCGCTGGCACTCGGATAGTAATCTTGGGCATATCATTTTACCAAATCACCTCATTCTTTGGGGCACACGTGAGGAACACAAATGCGAACAAGCCTGAATGGTCCCCAGGACAATATGCAACTGAAAACTCACACCCCAGAAGTGACTCGAACCCATACTCCCAGGAGCAACGCAACTGGTATGTACAAGACACCTTAATCCACTTGACCATAACGACCGGACATAATGAGGTGATAGCCGAGGCTATTTGAAACACCCCACCGCCGGCACTCGGATAGTAATCTTGGGCATAGCATTTTACCAAATCACCTCATTCTTTGGGGCACACATGAGGAACCCAAATGCGAAACAGCCTGAATGGTCCCCAGGACAATATGCAACTGAAAACTCACACCCCAGAAGTGACTCGAACCCATACTCCCAGGAGCAACGCAACTGGTATGTACAAGACGACTTAATTCACTTGACCATCACGAATGGACATAATGAGGTGATAGCCGAGGCTATTTGAACCACCCCACCGCCGGCACTCGGATAGTAATCTTGGGCATAGCATTTTACCAAATCACCTCATTCTTTGGGGCACACGTGAGGAACACAAATGCGAACAAGCCTGAATGGTCCCCAGGACAATATGCAACTGAAAACTCACACCCCAGAAGTGACTCGAACCCATACTCCCAAGAGCAACGCAACTGGTATGTACAAGACGCCTTAATCCACTTGACCATCACGACCGGACATAATGAGGTGATAGCCGAGGCTATTTGAACCACCCCACCGCCGGCACTCGGATAGTATTCTTGGGCATAGCATTTTACCAAATCACCTCATTCTTTGGGGCACACATGAGGAACACAAATGCGAACAAGCCTGAATGGTCCCCAGGACAATATGCAACTGAAAACTCACACCCCAGAAGTGACTCGAACCCATACTCCAAGGAGCAACGCAACTGGTATGTACAAGACGCCTTAATCCACTTGACCATCACGACCGGACATAATGAGGTGATAGCCGAGGCTATTTGAACCACCCCACCGCCGGCACTCGGATAGTAATCTTGGGCATAGCATTTTACCAAATCACCTCATTCTTTGGGGCACACGTGAGGAACACAAATGCGAACAAGCCTGAATGGTCCCCAGGACAATATGCAACTGAAAACTCACACCCCAGAAGTGACTCGAACCCATACTCCCAGGAGCAACGCAACTGGTATGTACAAGACGCCTTAATCCACTTGACCATCACGACCGGACATAATGAGGTGATAGCCGAGGCTATTTGAACCACCCCACCGCCGGCACTCGGATAGTAATCTTGGGCATAGCATTTTACCAAATCACCTCATTCTTTGGGGCACACGTGAGGAACACAAATGCGAACAAGCCTGAATGGTCCCCAGGACAATATGCAACTGAAAACTCACACACCAGAAGTGACTCGAACCCATACTCCCAGGAGCAAAGCAACTGGTATGTACAAGACGCCTTAATCCACTTGACCATCACGACCGGACATAATGAGGTGATAGCCGAGGCTATTTGAACCACCCCACCGCCGGCACTCGGATAGTAATCTTGGGCATAGCATTTTACCAAATCACCTCATTCTTTGGGGCACACGTGAGGAACACAAATGCGAACAAGCCTGAATGGTCCCCAGGACAATATGCAACTGAAAACTCACACCCCAGAAGTGACTCGAACCCATACTCCGAGGAGCAACGCAACTGGTATGTACAAGACGCCTTATAATCCACTTGACCATCACGACCGGACATAATGAGGTGATAGCCGAGGCTATTTGAACCACCCCACCGCCGGCACTCGGAGAGTATTCTTGGGCATAGCATTTTACCAAATCACCTCATTCTTTGGGGCGCACGTGAGGAACACAAATGCGAACAAGCCTGAATGGTCCCCAGGACAATATGCAACTGAAAACACACACCCCAGAAGTGACTCGAACCCATACTCCAAGGAGCAACGCAACTGGTATGTACAAGACGCGTTAATCCGCTTGACCATCACGACCGGACATAATGAGGTGATAGCAGAGGCTATTTGAACCACCCCACCGCCGGCACTCGGATAGTAATCTTGGGCATAGCATTTTACCAAATCACCTCATTCTTTGGGGCACACGTGAGGAACACAAATGCGAACAAGCCTGAATGGTCCCCAGGACAATATGCAACTGAAAACTCACACCCCAGAAGTGACTCGAACCCATACTCCCAGGAGCAACGCAACTGGTATGTACAAGACGCCTTAATCCACTTGACCATCACGACCGGACATAATGAGGTGATAGCCGAGGCTATTTGAACCACCCCACCGCCGGCACTCGGATAGTATTCTTGGGCATAGCATTTTACCAAATCACCTCATTCTTTGGGGCACACGTGAGGAACACAAATGCGAACAAGCCTGAATGGTCCCCAGGACAATATGCAACTGAAAACTCACACCCCAGAAGTGACTCGAACCCATACTCCCAGGAGCAACGCAACTGGTATGTACAAGACGCCTTAATCCACTTGACCATCACGACCGGACATAATGAGGTGATAGCCGAGGCTATTTGAACCACCCCACCGCCGGCACTCGGATAGTAATCTTGGGCATAGCATTTTACCAAATCACCTCATTCTTTGGGGCACACGTGAGGAACACAAATGCGAACAAGCCTGAATGGTCTCCAGGACAATATGCAACTGAAAACTCACACCCCAGAAGTGACTCGAACCCATACTCCCAGGAGCAACGCAACTGGTATGTACAAGACGCCTTAATCCACTTGACCATCACGACCGGACATAATGAGGTGATAGCCGAGGCTATTTGAACCACCCCACCGCCGGCACTCGGATAGTATTCTTGGGCATAGCATTTTACCAAATCAACTCATTCTTTGGGGCGCACGTGAGGAACACAAATGCGAACAAGCCTGAATGGTCCCCAGGACAATATGCAACTGAAAACTCACACCCCAGAAGTGACTCGAACCCATACTCCACAGAGCAACGCAACTGGTATGTACAAGACGCGTTAATCCACTTGACCATCACGACCGGACATAATGAGGTGATAGCCGAGGCTATTTGAACCACCCAACCGCCGGCACTCGGATAGTAATCTTGGGCATAGCATTTTACCAAATCACCTCATTCTTTGGGGCACACGTGAGGAACACAAATGCGAACAAGCCTGAATGGTCCCCAGGACAATATGCAACTGAAAACTCACACCCCAGAAGTGACTCGAACCCATACTCCCAGGAGCAACGCAACTGGTATGTACAAGACGCCTTAATCCACTTGACCATCACGACCGGACATAATTAGGTGATAGCCGAGGCTATTTGAACCACCCCACCGCCGGCACTCGGATAGTAATCTTGGGCATAGCATTTTACCAAATCACCTCATTCTTTGGGGCACACGTGAGGAACACAAATGCGAACAAGCCTGAATGGTCCCCAGGACAATATGCAACTGAAAACTCACACACCAGAAGTGACTCGAACCCATACTCCCAGGAGCAAAGCCACTGGTATGTACAAGACGCCTTAATCCACTTGACCATCACGACCGGACATAATGAGGTGATAGCCGAGGCTATTTGAACCACCCCACCGCCGGCACTCGGATAGTAATCTTGGGCATAGCATTTTACCAAATCACCTCATTCTTTGGGGCACACGTGAGGAACACAAATGCGAACAAGCCTGAATGGTCCCCAGGACAATATGCAACTGAAAACTCACACCCCAGAAGTGACTCGAACCCATACTACCAGGAGCAACGCAACTGGTATTTACAAGACGCCTTAATCCACTTGACCATCACGACCGGACATAATGAGGAGATAGCCGAGGCTATTTGAACCACCCCACCGCCGGCTCTCGGATAGTAATCTTGGGCATAGCAATTTACCAAATCACCTCATTCTTTGGGGCACACGTGAGGAACACAAATGCGAACAAGCCTGAATGGTCCCCAGGACAATATGCAACTGAAAACTCACACCCCAGAAGTGACTCGAACCCATACTCCGAGGAGCAACGCAACTGGTATGTACAAGACGCCTTATAATCCACTTGACCATCACGACCGGACATAATGAGGTGATAGCCGAGGCTATTTGAACCACCCCACCGCCGGCACTCGGATAGTAATCTTGGGCATAGCATTTTACCAAATCACCTCATTCTTTGGGGCACACGTGAGGAACACAAATGCGAACAAGCCTGAATGGTCCCCAGGACAATATGCAACTGAAAACTCACACCCCAGAAGTGACTCGAACCCATACTCCCAGGAGCAACGCAACTGGTATGTACAAGACGCCTTAATCCACTTGACCATCACGACCGGACATAATGAGGTGATACCCAAGGCTATTTGAACCACCCCACCGCCGGCACTCGGATAGTAATCTTGGGCATAGAATTTTACCAAATCACCTCATTCTTTGGGGCACACGTGAGGAACACAAATGCGAACAAGCCTGAATGGTCCCCAGGACAATATGCAACTGAAAACTCACACCCCAGAAGTGACTCGAACCCATACTCCCAGGAGCAACGCAACTGGTATGTACAAGACGCCTTAATCCACTTGACCATCACGACCGGACATAATGAGGTGGTAGCCGAGGCTATTTGAACCACCCCACCGCTGGCCCTCGGATAGTAATCTTGGGCATAGCATTTTACCAAATCACCTCATTCTCTGGGGCACACGTGAGGAACACAAATGCGAACAAGCCTGAATGGTCCCCAGGACAATATGCAACTGAAAACTCACACCCCAGAAGTGACTCGAACCCATACTCCCAGGAGCAACGCAACTGGTATGTACAAGACGCCTTAATCCACTTGACCATCACGACCGGACATAATGAGGTGATAGCCGAGGCTATTTGAACCACCCCACCGCCGGCACTCGGATAGTATTCTTGGGCATAGGATTTTACCAAATCACCTCATTCTTTGGGGCACACGTGAGGAACACAAATGCGAACAAGCCTGAATGGTCCCCAGGACAATATGCAACTGAAAACTCACACCCCAGAAGTGACTCGAACCCAAACTCCCAGGAGCAACGCAACTGGTATGTACAAGATGCCTTAATCCACTTGACCATCACGACCGGACATAATGAGGTGATAGCCGAGGCTATTTGAACCACCCCACCGCCGGCACTCGGATAGTATTCTTGGGCATAGCATTTTACCAAATCACCTCATTCTTTGGGGCGCACGTGAGGAACACAAATGCGAACAAGCCTGAATGGTCCCCAGGACAATATGCAACTGAAAACTCACACCCCAGAAGTGACTCGAACCCATACTCCAAGGAGCAACGCAACTGGTATGTACAAGACGCGTTAATCCACTTGACCATCACGACCGGACATAATGAGGTGATAGCCGAGGCTATTTGAAGCTCCCTACCGCCGGCACTCGGATAGTAATCTTGGGCATAGCATTTTACCAAATCACCTCATTCTTTGGGGCACACGTGAGGAACACAAATGCGAACAAGCCTGAATGGTCCCCAGGACAATATGCAACTGAAAACTCACACACCAGAAGTGACTCGAACCCATACTCCCAGGAGCAAAGCAACTGGTATGTACAAGACGCCTTAATCCACTTGACCATCACGACCGGACATAATGAGGTGATAGCCGAGGCTATTTGAACCACCCCACCGCCGGCACTCGGATAGTAATCTTGGGCATAGCATTTTACCAAATCACCTCATTCTTTGGGGCACACGTGAGGAACACAAATGCGAACAAGCCTGAATGGTCCCCAGGACAATATGCAACTGAAAACTCACACCCCAGAAGTGACTCGAACCCATACTCCCAGGAGCAACGCAACTGGTATTTACAAGACGCCTTAATCCACTTGACCATCACGACCGGACATAATGAGGAGATAGCCGAGGCTATTTGAACCACCCCACCGCCGGCTCTCGGATAGTAATCTTGGGCATAGCAATTTACCAAATCACCTCATTCTTTGGGGCACACGTGAGGAACACAAATGCGAACAAGCCTGAATGGTCCACAGGACAATATGCAACTGAAAACTCACACCCCAGAAGTGACTCGAACCCATACTCCCAGGAGCAACGCAACTGGTATGTACAAGACGCCTTAATCCACTTGACCATCACGACCGGACATAATGAGGTGGTAGCCGAGGCTATTTGAACCACCCCACCGCTGGCCCTCGGATAGTAATCTTGGGCATAGCATTTTACCAAATCACCTCATTCTCTGGGGCACACGTGAGGAACACAAATGCGAACAAGCCTGAATGGTCCCCAGGACAATATGCAACTGAAAACTCACACCC